>NW_028155925.1:515000-580000 GCF_963993115.1 Abramis brama | reverse complement strand
TATAAACAAGCCAAAACGAAATAATTTAAAGAGAAAGTGAAATTAAGCGGCGTTGGGCTCACATCTCTCATTCAAATAGCCTACATTTTTTTCCATATTCGCGGATTATTTGGATGCTAAACTATTATTTATTATAGGCTTCTAAGAAAAAATGAAAATGATTATCCCCCCAAATTTTAAATATTTATTAGGCTTTAAAAAATATAAAAACTTTTAATTTAAGTGAACTTAAAACAAACCTGACATAAACCCATTATAAATGTCATACTTACCTGTGTCTTTGTTTGTATGTTTTTTTATTTGTTTGTTTGGATTTTATTCACAAATACCATTACCAGCAAATTCTATAATACAGCGGGGGTACAGAAATCAGAATTTGGTATAGTGAATGGGACCCCCAAAGAAGCTAAAAAGCTTATAGGTGGGGGCCCATAGTTCATGAAAAAAAGTGGTACAGACAAGGTACACAGTTACCAGCTGCAACCAGACGATGGTAAGTAAACAAAGTGCAAAAGCGCACCGGTACATACATAAAAGTACATACACATAAACATACATTCATACACATAGATCCCAGTAGTCCATGAGAAGACAGTTATATATTAAATATAGGTTGATAGATAATATTTTTTTAGATGTCTTTTAAAGTTGGAGATAGAGGGCAACACCTTAAAGGAACACTCCACCGTTTTTTGAAATAGGGCTTATTCACCTTCTTTCCTACATTTAGATAGGTGGGCAAACGCATTTTTGTCTCAGTGCATGCATTGTTTTAGTTTGACATGGTCGGTGCTATCTTAGCTTAGCATAATGAATGGAATCCTTTGTTGCCAGCTAGCATGGCCTGAGTAAAAGTAAAAAAAAAAAAAAAAACCCCACCTAATTACTTCTTGTGGCCTGCGTATTCACAACGAGTACTAATAGCAATGCAGATTAACACTAGGCGATTTCCTAGGCAGATATTGACTTGGGACTATATTAGGGGGAAGCACAGATGAAGCACTGCTACTTGGGAGCAGAGATATCACGCCCAAGTAGCAGTGCTTCGCCTATGCTTCCCCCTAATATAGTCCTTAATATATAAGTCAATATCTGCCTAGGAAATCGCCTAGTGTTAATCTGCATCGCTATTTGTACTCCTTGTGAATACGCAGGCCACAAGAAGTAATTAGGTGGGGGGGGGTTTATTTTATTTCACTTTTACTCAGGCCATGCTAGCTGGCAACAAAGGATTCCATTCATTATGCTAAGCTAAGCTAGCGCCGACCCTGTCAAACTAAAACAATGCATGCACTGAGAAAAAAATGCATTTGCCCACCTATCTAAATGTAGGAAAGAAGGTGAATAAGCCCTATTTCAAAAACCGGTGGAGTGTTCCTTTAAGGCCATCGTCAATCCCATTCCAAATCTGTGGCCCCCTACAGACAACGCTCATACTGGTACGAACATGTCGGCGATATTTTCCAGATATGAGTGGTTTGGTTCTCGTTTGGTATGTATGCTGGCTTTCCTGTCTAACAGATATGAAATATACAGAAATTGGATAAGGTTATCAAAACATTCTGCACTGCATAAATTATAAACTAAATATAGATAAATCCGTAGTAAAGCTACACGCATTAGTCAAGAGCAGTTAGTAATTTTCTCAGAGAATTAGCTGCTGCCACTTTAGGACCAGCCACAGCTGACGATCTCACGCATCCCATTCTCTCACTATACTTTCATTTAAAAATTTATTTAACTCATTTAAGACTGTTCTTGTGAGGATACTCGACAAAACGGACATTTTGGCATACATGTGTGTTGTTCGTTCTAGCGCGAAAGAGAACTTGATACTGGCGCGCGTTTATCGGTGGGTCGTGTGTGTGTGTCAGGAGGTCATTCACTGACAGCGCGTTCTCTTTTGCCTTATCGCGCATGAATGGTTTAAAAGCATTTGCATGAATAAGAGCCAGATCATATAACGATAGCTTAAAGTCACCTATGTTGTTTCTGACGTTTCATCGCCTGTGCCGCAACCGCGATACCACGGAGGAGCAGGACCGAGCCTATGTCGAGCTTGCGCGTCCGCGTCCGGGAACATCGCGTGCACATAAATAAATAGCAAACGGGATTTTGGATTTTGAAAAGTGGGGGGGAGGACATGTCCCCCCTGTCCCCATAGGAAATTACGCTCATGGGCTTCTTTGTGCTTCACTCACGTTCCAATATCGATTCCTCTTCAAAAAAAATCACCCTCTTCACATGCGCAAAAATGTGCTTGGAAACATCACAGTGGAGCGGTGCTTACGCTGAATGGCACGAATTGTAGGCTACTAAACAGAGCAGTGTAATTATTTATGTGAGGTTGACTATTTTATTTTGATAATGAACCGGCTGCGATGTCAAGATTACAATGCTGGAATATGTTGTGTGTGTGTGAGGCACCGGCGCGATGGAATCATAAAAATATACTCCGTTATTTTGTTCAAACAGGACATCATTCGAAACTGCAAAGTATTTTTTATATATTTGTGTACACTCGCAATAAAACACAACATTGTGCTTTTGTAAAATAAAGAAAACAAACAAACTGCCGTCTCGTTTCCTTACCGTCAACTTGTTTGTGAGGCGCTGCGCCTCACAGAAATGAACTCAGCAGCATGCTGTCAGTTTTTTCTTTCGTTTTATTAATCTATTAATTGTTTAAATAGCCATATTTCACGTGTTTCTTTTATATAGGCCTATAGACTATGATTTTATGAAAACAAATTTTGTTTTTTAATTTAATTATATTTTCCTTAAATCATCCTGGAGACCCATTTTTTAAGTCTCGCGACCCACCCGAGGGTCGCGACCCAGGGTTTGAAAACCACTGCACTAAAGTAACATTACATTAAACAGAGGTAAGACTCACCCTATTTAGGTTGGTCAATCAGCAGTTTGCTGTCCTAAACGGAAATTCCCTTTTAGCCTTTACAACCTAGTACACTTGAATTAGTGCCAAATATTAGCCAGAACTGTAAAATCTCAGTTGGTGTGCCCAATGCTCCACTCAAAACTGTTAGTCCGTTACTAATCTGACGCAGATTTGCAGTAACAATGGATATAACGTAATCTACTAAAGTTATTCATTTCAGAGTAAGTCAGAATAAGTCAAAACGTACTGTAACAATTTATTATGTCAGGTAAATGTATCATGGCAAATACATAATCAGTTCAAAGATAATCAATACAAAACATCAAATGCTCTGGAATAAAGAGAAAAGATGCGAACCTGACAATAGAAAGTACATGATGCCGAGAGTCTCGGCCACTTGGGTTAATTACACTCGGCGATTTGGGTTAATTACAAATCGCCCTGAACCCTCTTCAGCATCTCCCTAAATACTCAGACTCAGATCCTTTGTCTTCTCTGGGAGTGGTTGGTCAGGTCTTACACTATAAAGTGTTGCCATCATGTGAAACTCCTTCTAATGCATTTATGACTGATTTTTTTTTTTTCTTCAATTAGAAGATTAAGATCTTATGCAACAATATACACTACCGTTCAAAAGTTTGGGGTCTACAATTGATAATACAAATAAGTGATAATAAAGATTTATATTATTAGAAAAGATTTATATTTTGAATAAATGCAGTTCTTTTTTAAACATTTTATTCATCAATAAAGCCTGAAAAAAGCATCACGGGTTCCAAAAAAAAAAAATAAAATAAAAAAATAAGCAGCACAACTGTTTCTACATTGATAATAAATCCTCATATTAGAGTGATTTGTGAAGGATCATGTGACACTGAAGACTGGAGTAATGATGCTGAACATTCAGCTTTGATCACAGGAATAAATTACACTTTACTGTATATTCACATAGAAAACAGCTGATTTACACTGGAATAATATTTCACAATATTACAGTTTTTATCTTTATTTTTGATTAAATAAATGCAGGCTTGATGAGCCTAAGAGACTTTTTTCTAAAATATCAAAAAATAGTATTGTGTCCAAATGTTTGACCAGTGTATATGTGCGTGTGTGTGTGTGTGTGTGTGTGTGTGTGTGTGTGTCTGTGTTTATATATATATATATATATATATATAATATGATACTTTGTCAAAGAATTCCATAACCAGAATTTATTAAAATACTGGAAAATACTACTCTATAGATATTATCAAACCATAAGTCTTATGGAAAATCTCTAATCAGCAGTTTCTGATTCACCTTCATTGACATTTGGAAAATAATATTCATATGTTATAGAAACTGTCAATAGACAGAAAAAAAATGAAAAGTCAACAGTTTAATTCCATGTCTTGTGTTTTTACATCACTGTAAACTGTTATGGAAAAACTCTATAGATATCGTACAAAACATAAAAGAAATCTATAAAATTAGGATTGATAATCAAATCACAATTCATAAATCATCATTTGTCTATAGACATAAATGTCTGATTTAAATAATTTAAAAAAATCTCTTAACAAAAGCATTAGAGATAAAGTGTTTTAATCACCTTGTGCTGAGCTGAAGAGAGGAGACATCCAGCGCAGCGCTGAGAGATCAGAGAGCTCAGACAGATCAGCTTTATACAGTGTGTGAAGGTTAAACTCCTCCTCTGTCGCTGCTATAGGCCGATGCAGGATCACTAAACTCACACAGTCACAGTTATTCAAGCTAACGCTCGTTACTGAACAACACAACATTAAACCAAAAAATCTTAAATCAACAACAAATAAATCTCTATATTTCTCCTCTGCTCTTGCTGGTCTCCTAATCTAGCTTTCTAATAAACCTGATATTATATTCTATAAATATTGTGTCTTTGTGGCAAATTACTTGTGAAATTCCTCATTTGTAAGTGGATAAAAGCATCTGCTAAATTAATAAATGTACAGTACAGTGTATTTGCAGTATTTTGTGCTGTATTTTTATTTAGTATTTTGTTGTTTAATTTATTCATATCTGTGCTTTGTATTCACTCAGTTGTTCATCTTTAGTGTGTTTGTTTTGCGTATCTACAGTAAACATCGATTTATTTGTTCTGTTTTTCATGAAATTATGTTTCATTAAACAAAGTTCGGGAGGAGCACGTATCAGCATGAGAGGAAGCATATATATATATATTCACCAACATTCCTCAACAGTTTTCCAGCATCCCTCCGCCACTCTGACTCCTCACTCTTGGCCTGTTCTTCCACAGACAGGAATACGGGGGAGTACTCTGGGTCAATATCGAGCCCGGAGCCTCTCCTCGGACAGCACGCCAAATACAAATACAATTACATTTATTCTATCTGAGTTATCTGTAAGAGTGAACTTGTGAATGAGGAAGCACACTGTATTCATTGCTTAGCTGCGCATTGCTTATGACACTAGTTTTACTAGTCCTATGGTTATACAACATGCTTGTTGTATCAGTTTTGTTGCCGCTAGTCAGAGCTATTGCTGTAGGGTGTATGCTTCCCCTGCCAAACTACACTAGTTTTAGTAGTACTAAATTAGTACTAGTTCTGTGATAATGCAACATGCTAGTTGTATCAGATTTTGCTGCCGCTAGGGGTGTAAGCTTCCCCAAATACATCCCATACGATTGTTAAATTGGCTTTGACTTTTATGAGCTTCAATCTGATGTTGCAATTCACTGCCATTATAAAGCTCGGAAGCGTCAGGGTGTTTATTAATATAACTCTGATTGTATTCGTCTGACAGAAGAATGTCATATACACCTAAGATGGCTTAAGGGTGAGTAAATCATGGGCTAATTTTAATTTTAAAGTGAATTACTCCTTTAAATAGCTGTCAACGGAACGGCCATCTGATTTCATCAAAAAGATCTTCATTTGTGTTTCGAAGATGAACGAAGGTCTTACGGGTTTGGAACAACATGAGGATCAGTAGTTAATGACAGAAGTGTTATTTTTACTGAAACTAACCCTTTAATAAGCCGAAATGGCCGAATACGTGTTTCCATCATGTCTAAACCTTATTTAAAAAAAGCCTTAGCTCCAGGCAAGATAACCATCTCATGTGAAATGATTAATAAGATACCACGCATATTAGACAGAATACCACACTCAACAGAAAACGGAAGAAACTAACAGCATGCCTAGCCCAAAATAGACGTACATTCTCAGTGTAGAAATAAACTAAATGTCTGGTCTGAATATAACACATGAATATGAGTATAACTATGAGTATATGATATTAAAATGTACAATAGACAAAAAGCATAAATGGATCAATACAATAATAATGTTTGAAATGATTAATCATAGAAATAACTGTAAAAGAATAATGACATAAATAAATAATCACTAAACCCTCGCACACTTTAGGGCTCTGTTAAAGTCAATGGGCTCAGAGGAGGCAAGACTCCCGCTGTAACTTTACCTGGACAGTGTTCCTTTAGTAAAAACTTCAAAATATATTTTGAAATATTTGAGCTTTTTTATTTTTGTATTTTCTCCAGTTTTTTGAGGAGGCATTGCCTCTCTTGCCTCTTCTGAGGAAACGGACCTGATTCAGATCAAGATCACAGACAGAAAATGTTTTTCTAAGATTGACCATTTAACATTAACATTAACATATCTTCTGCACAGAGATGATTATATTTTAACATCTTTCAGTAGATTTTTAAATAAGAATAATGTGTAACACTCTACTTTAAGGTTCCATTCATTAACATGAACTATCAATAATTGTACAGCATTTAATAATCTGTTGCGTCTCCTGGGACGTATATCTTATTTTGCTTATGTACATGTGATGTGTGAGTGAAATGCTGTGTGCTTCATGTTTTGCAGTAGCCTATTTTGGTTTACCTTGTCCATCAACACATGTCACATGTTTTCCTGTTCTGCTGTGGTTCATGTAGGTGTAAAAAGGTTAAAGTTTCTCCACACTGCAGATGTCGTTGTGGTTTTGTGTCATGTTCATGTCTTGTAAGTCCTGTGATCCTACCATGTGCTCCCCTTGTCATGTGTCCTCTGTTGTCGTTGGGTAATTGTCTTGATTATTGTGCACAGGGGCTCGTTCTTCGTACGTTGCTTATTACATCCGAGATCAAATGACACATCCAAGATGATATCTATGGCGTTATTTTCCTGTCAAATGTCGAGAGCACATTATTGTAGCGCGAAAGTACATTAATATAATGCGCGAGCGCGAATCTCTCTGCTCGCGCGCGGAATATAAATGCGCGAGCGCGAATCTCTCTGCTCGCGCACGGAATATGTGCCGAGTGCGAATCTCTCTGCTTGCGCGCGAGAACTGGGCACGCGCTCTCAGATACACGACACGTTGCTCTTGTTTTTGCAAGGAACAATAATAGATTAATAATAAAATACTCATTAAATCTAGCTTTTGAAAAGGTTTAAATCATAAACACAAGTTGTTATTTTTGTGGTGCCCCTGATGAAACTGCTCTTCATATCTTCTGGGATTGTCCTCACACACAGTTATTTTGGGTTGAATTTTCTGCTTCCGGATTTCTCTTTGCTTTTTAAGGATGCACTGTTTGGTTTCTTTAATATACAAAAAGCTAAATTTAATGAGTATTTTATTATTAATCTATTATTGTTCCTTGCAAAATTTCACATTCACTGTAGTAAATTCACTCAGCAGAATCCCTTATTCATGTTTTTCATCCCTTATTCATTGTTCGGAATAAAGAAAGCAAAGCAGCATATATATATATATATATACGCTGCGTTGCTTTCTTTATTCCGTTGTATGTAATTTATACATTTTTGCTATAAAAGTTATATTTTTGATACCTTGGCATTTATAAAAAAAAAAAAAAAAGAAAGAAATTGAAGAGAAGAGTAGCTACTTAGGCATGCTGCGCGAATGCACGGGACAAAGTCTAAGCACATACATGCTTACTTTAAGCGAAGGCACGTTTTAAGTGCAGGCATATTCTCTGAGCGAGCCCAGAGAAAATTCTTACAAGAGCAACGTGTATCTGAGAGCGCGAGCAGAGAGATTTGCACTTGGCACATTATATTCCATGCGCGAGCAGAGAGATTTGCGCTTGCGCATTATTTTCCGCGCGCGAGCAGAGAGATTCGCGCTCGCGCATTATATTAATGTACTTTCGCGCTACAATAATGTGCTCTCGACATTTGACAGGAAAATAACGCCATAGATATCATCGTGCGAATCATGATCTGGCTAACTCGGTTCTTCGAACACACTTGCCCGATATGATTAGTATCGCTGGATTGAGTTATCTGAGATAATTGCGCGTTCATGCGCTGGTTAAAAGGGGATATGTATCGATAGTAGAAACATTGATCAGCAACGCTGCTATTGGCTGCTCAGCGTGGCCAAAGAGCGCGCTCAGTTTTTCTCCTCAGCAGAGCAAGAACTAATAGTCGAAGTTTATTCGGAATTTTAATGTTTAATCAAAACGCCAGGGAACACCTCAAAGTCTGCAAAAGCCAGGAGAGAGGGCTGGCAAAAAGTAGCAGACAATTTAAATCCGTTAGAAGTGGCCATGTTAGATGTTTTTTTCACTTATTAGCTTATATTTTTGTATTTTAATAATTGCATAATTACTTTGTTCATTGTAATGTCAGTCACCACACTATAACATGGGAACAAATAAAAGTGAAGTACAAAAATATTCTACATAATGTTCATTTTTAGTTATATTATAGTCTCTTTTATAAAATGCACTGTTAAATAAATGGTTGTCTGTTTATAAAAGCAACCAAGAAAAAGGCTGAAAAAAAGATCTTAGTAGCCTACACTGTAAAATAATTTTTGCTGCATTAAATTAAGGCTGTATAGTCATTTAAACTGTTAAATCTTGAGTAATGATGAATTGCTTTGACTTGTGAAAGTGAAAACTGATAAACTTATGTTAATGTACAAATATTTTGCCATGAGTTATTGATCACATTTTTCCCCAGTATAGTTCATTGACATTGTGTTTTCCTCTTTTGTGCACTTTTACATAATACACCAACACTTGTATCTGTTCCCAAGAAAGTGGTGGCTGAAATATGTGCAGTAAGTGGACATTTTCTAACTTTCCAAAGGAAAGAAAGTATAAGACTTTTTAATGTCCATTTGTTTCCATTGCACTGGACAGTGAATAAACCCTCTCAGATAACTGTCATATGGAGGAACTATACCTGCAAGTGCATAAATAACTTGACTTAATTTATACTTGTATGCTTTATGGCTGCAATATAAGTTGCAGGATTCCACATCTACAAAAAGGCCTACAGAAGAGTCTGCACAGACAGAGGAGACATAAGCCTACAGGTGGGCAGTGTATAGCCAACGTCTCCTTTTTATTTGTTGCATGAGGCATGTGTCTAATATCTCTTGTTGCAGGCACTTGACCACTGGCCTTTCTTTACAAAGAACAATTGAAATAAAACTCAAGGAACTAAGCATATTTGTATTTTATTAAACATTTAATGAAAAGTGTTTTTTTTTTTGGCAATGTTGTGTAATATGGCACATGCAACAATGTCACAGGCCCTGTCAGGTGTGCAACCCTCAGACTTTTCAGACACTGAAATCTTCCCTTTAGTTAGCCAAAGTTCATTTCATTGTGTGCCCTTGTCCTGGCTAGAGCTGCATTGTAACTGGTTTGGGTCAGGGAGTGGGGTCATAAAACATGCAGGCAGGAACATGTCATAATCACCTATGAAAAAATGCAGTTCTGTTAGGATCAGCATAGGTGTATGTAATACAGTGAGCTTGATATTTAATTGTGGAACTTTCCTTACCACTTTCAAATAATGTGCATAAATGTGAATCTCTAAAAATTCTTAAGTCATGCACAGATCCTGGACATTTTGCTTTCACGTTTGTGATATGGAAGATTTTAGTCAACTACCTTTTTTTTATTTGATATAATATTACTAATCTGGAATATTAAGAATCAAGAATAACTGGGCAGCACATTTACATTGTGAACCCCCTTTCTGTTCACATAATCCCCGTCATTGAGGCCTTGATGGCAGTCTATGGTACCAATCACGTTAGTGAAGCCTGAGTGACATATCTGTAATCGGCATGGTCATGATCTTCATAAAAAATTATGATAGCCTAAAAAAAAAAAAACTGCTTTACAACATTGAGTCTTAAGTGGCTTGGAAATGCCACAAAAAAACCTAAAACTGTTTTTTAAACCTAAAAGCGACAAAAAACGACAATCTCACGAACCACGAGAAAAAATATCTCAGAAAGTGCACTATCGTGCTGCGCTGGACTTCCCGTATCAGCTCCGCTTATGAAGCCGGGATCTAATCCTGTTAACATGAAATAAGCCGCTCCCGAGCAGGTTTAAGATTGCGCACCTGTTGCTATGACAGCAAGTCCAGGATGAGCTTCGAAGAACCAAACAATCCAAGATCATGCCAAATCGTCAACAACCAAATCCAGCTAACTGAGTTAGCGACGTACGAAGAACGGGCCCCAGGTGTCCCTTGTCTTGTCATTAGTAGTCCTTGTACATTTAAGCCCTTGCACATTTGCCTTGGTCAAGTTAGGGATGAGCTGAACGAAGCTTCTCAACAGTCTGATGCTTTTACAACACAAACTGTGTTGGTGCTTCAAAGCTTTTGCCCCAGTGCTCTACTTCGCCATCTGGTGCTCAATAATGTTCCTACACCAACTGTGCCATTCACATGTTTTGTTCATTGTAAGGTTTATTTGTGTATTTAATAAGCATATATGTCATTAGCAAAATGGTGGTGTGTGTGTGTGTGTGTGCAGAGAAATCACACAATACAATCAATGACAATAAAGACTTTCTGTTTTTCACTATTACTCGTATCAAACTTGTCTTTTCACCTTCTAAATAGAATGTTCAGTACTCCAGTAAATTAGACCTATGTGATTTTTCATTGCACCATTTGCTCATTCTCTCCGCGCTGTCCAGTGCGTCGCGGCAAACGTGGCTAGTGTCTCTCACTGACCACACTACATCAATTTGGTAACAGCGCCACCTATTGGTCAAAAGTGATAAGCAATTAAATCATATTACATGTGATTGTATTTGTGATTTTTCAGATTCTTCAGGTGCTCTTCGGTCATTCTTGACTGAAAAAAATTCTGTTTTGAATTATTAAAAATCACAGCTTCATCAGAATGTTCCAGACTTGGTAACTTTTATGGCCTATGAACACACACAAAAAAAATTAGGTCATGATCCAAGCATGCTAAGTGGTCATAAAAAAATGGTCACACTTGTGCTCTTTGGTCAAAAATGACCATAGGAAATGAATGGGATATTCACAAAAACACAAAAAATCTGAGAATTTGTGTGTGTACAATCTACAAATTGTGGACATTTTTGTGTTTGGCCTCTTAATTGCTGCTTACAACTATATTTTTATCCATTGTTTGCTAGTTAGGAATTAAGAGTTCTGTTGTTTATTCATTCATTTCTGCCAGGTTAATTAGACAGAGTTAGAGATTTTTTTGTGTTGTTTTGACCTTACCTGCTACCAAAGACAATTTATGTAAGTTATTTTTTCACTGTACATACATTATCTCTTGCTTATTGTAAACATGTTTCTTTTACTTTGTGTATGAAGTGCTGGGACTGAGAAAGGCTCAAATCTTCTGTCTTGTTACTGTTATTTTATTTAAAAATGGCTCTTCTATGAAAGAAGGAAATCCCTAAAAATCTTATGGAAATAAAGATCATAAAACTGGCCAGGTAATTTCCTGAGTCATGACAGATACTCACAGTATTGTTCAGTCAGAAAAAGTACAATAAGGTACAATAAAAAGTTTAAAAAAAAAAAAAAATTAAACAAGACGTTTAGAATAGGTTTATTCAGTTATACAGATTTGTTACAGTAAAGTTTTTTCATTCCAAAACATTTTATTAAGTAGCTATACTGTATATAAAGCAAAAACACATGATTAAGTCAGTGATTACTGTAAAACACAGATTCAGAATTCACTGTATTCATGAAATCGTGATGAATTCGATTTTCAACCAGATGGAACTGAATTAAATAATTTGAATGTTCTGAATCTGATTTCTGACCTTCAATGCCTGAATCATAATCATAATCATAATCATACACTGTTGGTTCATTGGCCAGAGGAGAAGTGAGAGACTATGTCTGGTTTCTCACAAGATTTATTTCTCCATTCTGTCACTGACGGAGTTTCGGTTCCTGTCGCCTTTGGCTTTTGTCTTGCTTAGTTAGGGACATTTAATTTAATATTCAGCAATATTATTGATCTCCTGCATTGACAGCATTATATGAGAACTGAACTGAGCTGACGATGACTTCACGGTTTACCCTAGAGCGGCTGTATATATAAATGAACTAAATTAATAAGTAATTAAATGAACCATCACTGAACTTACTTCAGCTGGACTATGACACTATTTTCTTCTCAATCTGCTGTACAGCAGAAACAAACTTTATCACTGTAAAGCTTATTTAAAAAAAAAACTATTGTAAAAAGTGCTGTAGAAATAAAGGTGACGACTTGACTATAAAAGCCATTCATACACATCCATCTTCTAAAAACATTTTTGGCGTATAGGAATAAAAGAAATAAGAAATAAAAGAAAGAAAAAAAAATTGTGGTATAGATAGGCAGGGGCGGCCTTAAGCATCTGGGGCCCGTTTCAATAACTAATATGGGGCCCTACCCACATAAACATACACATAATAGAGCAGAAAAAGCAAGGATTCCTGTTGGTTTGCATCAATAGTATATTATTTTATTACGTGCACTTTCAGCTTCATGAACAGGCAGCTCAACATAGAAATAATCCAACCTTATTTGATTAAAACTATATACAATTATACAGCGTTTTACATTGGAATAAGCCTTGCCCTTTCACACAGGGCAACTTCACTGCTTAACTGAGTAAACGGGGCTTTCTCCCTGGCATCTCCCTCTCCTGTCTCAGCGGTAGGAACTTCATCATCATGTTCTTGTTCTACTAACAATGTTTGGTCATCATTATTGCCAGCAGTTTGAGTTGAAGACGGATAATCTGTATTTTGGCTAGCATCCTGAGTCGGGGTTCGACCACTGCTGTCGCCGGTAACGTTTAGGGTTACAGAAGCTGGACCAAAGAAAGAGGTCACTTTTGGTAGACGGAATAAAGTTTTCTTTTGTTGTCCGATATCTTTCGTTTTTCAGCACCACTGGCATATGTACGTTTCATTTCCTCTTAAAATTATTTTCCTGCTCAAAGTAACATTTTAACCTAACGGCAAAAAAGGCAAAGGTATAAACACAATGGCTCTCATTTATCAAAAGTGCGTACACCAAATTTCCAGCGTACACCTGGCGTACACCCAAAACCACGTTGACTTTGAGATTTATCAATATGGACGTTGGCGTACGGCACACTCAAATCCTACGCCAGCTCAGGAGGTGGTGTACGCACGTTTTGAGTGCGGGAATGCGCAGAAAAACAATTCCTAACACCACAAAACGCACTGACAAACTAAAAGATATAGCCTAATATATTATGACCCACTGTAAAAAAACAACAACATAGTAATTATAAACTTCAGTGTTTATTTTTGTGCAACATGGACTTCAATGTTTAATTTGTGTGACTTTACCAAAGCATTTGAATTGTAGGCATATGTATTCCTTAAGTTGCGAGCCTGTGCGCTTTAGCTGACGTTTCAAGCCTTGTTTATACTTTCGCCTGGCTCCGCAGTGCGAGTCTCCGCAGACTGCGCGCGCACCTCCCCAAACGGACGAGGCGTTTATACTCGACGCGCTCGCTGTTGTACTATTCTTTGAAACGATGGTTAGGCCAGGGTTAGGCCCGGCAGGTATGCACGGACTGGGTTTAGTAGCCTAATGAAAGGCTTTCAATGACCAAAAAAATAATTCAGACTAACAAAATAATAAAAATGCCATTCTTCTTCTTTTAAATAATAATAATAATAATACAAATAATAATAACGACATTCTTCTTCTAAATAACAATAAGCGTCATTAATAATAAAAATCTAGAAATCAATTTTGTTTCTTTCCACTTCCCTGGTTTCGCTTTCTCTTTCTCAAAGAAGTTTCTCTTTAATTTGCCGTCTTCCGTGTGTCCATGGCGTAAAATGAGGGCGTGGGGGGAGCGGAGACTTGAATATATAGGGGCGTGTTATTCTAATGACGATCGATTTCAGCCGCGGCATTTATCAAGGGCAGGTATTGCGTACACCAGAATTTCAAAGGTACGCACAGCTTCATAAATCAGGTGATGAGAGGAGTGTAAGCATAATCTTACGCCAATATATACGCCCGTTTCTACGCAAGATTGATAAATGAGGGCCAATGTGTCATAAACTATCGATATTATACTTTAGATCGCTTAAGCCATTCGGGGGGCAGTAAACGTCGCCATGGTAACCACGGCGCGAGTTCGACCAATCAGAGACGTCAGTGTTTTGCTTAGAATTGTGGGTAGTGTAGTATTTATCCAGAAGATCGCAAATAACAAGGTTGATTTTCATACCTTATGGCTTTTATAGGAGCAGAAACTTTGGTTTCACAACCTCGTAGCTCGTGGTCAATCTACCTTGGATGGTTTAGACATTATGGCTGAAAATCAATATCCTACGGAAAAAATGAATGGGATTTTGCTGGTCTGTTGGGACGGGGCCTGTTTCAATTGAAACGGGTGAAACATAGGTAAGGCCGTGTCTGTAGACACTTTCATTAGATCGTGTTTGTTCTACACAGTTTTAAGTCTCTGTATTTGATGTGTGAGTGTCTCTCCTCTTCTGCGACTCGCTGAAACACCAGAATGAATATCAGCAACATGAGAAACTGGGAATAAAAAACATAAACATCTGATTATAGCATTCATGTAGCTCAAACAGCAGAAAATATAATGGATTCATATGCATGAATCGATTCATGAATCTTTGAATGAACGCATCTGTCCAGTCGTGGATATAAACACACACACACTGCAGAATCTGCAAAATGAGCATATTTTTAAACAAAACAAATAAGAATGTGGTCAATATGCACAACAGTCTGTCACGGTAGGGATGATTGCAAAAAGGTGCGAGGACTCAAGTGCAGAGATATGGTTTATTTACAAACGGGAAAACAAATACAAAACAAAACCCACGAGGGGGAAAAACATAACTGGAAAATACAAAACCAAAAACAGAAGCAAAACTTACTAGGGATTTACAGGGAACAGGAAACATCAGACAACGAACCGACACAGACTGCAAACAAGAGGGGACTAATAAAGGGAAACTAATCAAGGGGGAACAGGTGGGAGAACTCAAACAATAATCAGATAACAAGGGGGAGGGACCAGACAATGACATGAGCACATGGCCCAAAATAACAAAACACCCATGTGCAGCACAAGACAGGACAGGCATGTGACATTACCCCCTCCCTACGGAGCGGCTACTAGACGCTCCATCAGACCAGGGCGGGACGGGAGGGACAGACCAGGGCGGGACGGGAGGGACAGGCCAGGGCGGAGCAGACAGTCCATCGGGCGGCCAGGGCGGAGACGACCCCTCGGGCGGCCAGGGCGGAGACGACCCCTTGGGCGGCCACGGCTCAGGAACTGGAACAGACACCACCGACTCAGGAACTGGAACTGGCACCACCGGCTCAGGAACTGGAACTGGCACCACCGGAACTGGCACCACCGGCTCAGGCTCAGGAACAGACACCTCCGGCTTAGGAACAGACACCACCGGCTCAGAAACAGGAACAGACACCACCGGCGCGGCGGCGGCCATCCTGTCCGAAGACACAGGCTCGGCAGACGCGAGTTGAACAGTCTCTGTGGCGGCCATCTTGTCCGAAGACACAGGCTCGGCAGACGTGACGTGAACAGGCTCGGCGTCGGCCATCTTGTCTGAAGACACAGGCTCAGCAGACGTGATGTGAACAGTCTCTGTGGCGGCCATCTTGTCCGAAGACACAGGCTCGGCAGACGCGACGTGAACAGTCTCTGTGGCGGCCATCTTGTCCGAAGACACAGGCTCGGCAGACGTGACGTGAACAGGCTCGGCGTCGGCCATCTTGTCCGAAGACACAGGCTCGGCAGGCGTGACGTGAACAGGCTCGGCGGCGGCCATCTTGTATATATATTTTTTGTATAGCGCTTTTCACAATACAGATTGTATCAAAGCAGCTTCACAGTACTAAAATAAAATAATACAACAAAGTTTGTTTCTAGTGGAATTTATTGATTTATAGAATAAAATTAAATATCCCCAAAATATCCCCAAATGTCCACAGACACAGGCTCGGCAGGCATGACGTGAACAGGCTCGGCGGCAGCCATCTTGTCCGAAGACACAGGCTCGGCAAGCGTGACGTGAACAGGCTTGGCGTCGGCCATCTTGTCTGAAGACACAGGCTTGGCAGATGTGACGTGAACAGTCTCTGTGGTGGCCATCTTGTCCGAAGACACAGGCTCGGCAGACGTGACGTGAACAGACTCGGCGTCGACCATCTTGTCCGGAGATACAGGCTCGGTGGTGGCCATCTTGTCCGGGGACACAGGCTTAGCATCGGCCATCCTGTCCGGGGACACCGGCTCGGCGGTAGTCACCTTGTCCGGAGACACAGGCTCGGCGGACGTGCCGTAGACAGTCTTGGCACTCTCCAGGATCTGATGTAGTCTTTTGAAGACTACATCAGATTCAGCAGTTTCAGCTGAAAGAGCAGTTTCAGCTGTTCTGTCTATCTCAGACTGCACGGGGACCTCCGAGACTGGGACCACCGGAATTGGGACCACCAGACTCGGGATCACCGGAACTGGGACCACCGGACTCGGGACCACTGGAACTGGGACCACCGGCACTGGGACCACCGGAATGGCCACAGAGGGGTTCTTCCTTCTCCTCCATTTCGGAACCACCGGAAAGGGCTCTGTGCTGGACGGAACCAGTGGCGAATGGGACCCTGGGTTGGTGATGTCCAGCCCAGGGTCGAAGAGGGGCCAGAGTGGAGAGTGGTGTCGGGACTCCTCTCGACCACCTCCTCCCCTGCAGCCTCCACGAGTCCTGCGAAATATGACCAACCGGGTTCCCAAAAACGACTGTCCTCTCTCCCGGTCGGAGACTGTGGAAGAAACACTGCCGGACATGCTGCTAGATAGTGAGTTCTTCTGCTGAGTCCTCAATGGGTCGGTTCATTCTGTCACGGTAGGGATGATTGCAAAAAGGTGCGAGGACTCAAGTGCAGAGATATGATGGTTTATTTACAAACGGGAAAACAAATACAAAACAAAACCCACGAGGGGGAAAAACATAACTGGAAATACAAAACCAAAAACAGAAGCAAAACTTACTAGGGATTTACAGGGAACAGGAAACATTAGACAACAAACCGACACAGACTGCAAACAAGAGGGGACTAATAAAGGGAAACTAATCAAGGGGGAACAGGTGGGAGAACTCAAACAATAATCAGATAACAAGGGGGAGGGACCAGACAATGACATGAGCACATGGCCCAAAATAACAAAACACCCATGTGCAGCACAAGACAGGACAGGCATGTGACACAGACTTGAACTGAATTTCGCATAATAACAGATGTTTACATATAGTTCACCAGACAAAATAACTAGGTTATATCTAAACTTATGACCATAACTGCAAGTGTAAATGATGCTTTTCCTATAATAGAATTAATTTTGCACATTCAGACACTGGAGAAGATGAAACACTGTTGATGATGAAAGACACATGAGAGTTTGATCTTAAACATCATAAATACTCACAGTTTGGTTTGCCGCTATTAATGCTGTTGTGTCTGCCTATCAGCGTCTTTTTCTGTTTTGGTTCATTCGGTTCATTTTTGTCTTTATTGTTTGTCTTTTTCTCTTCTTCTTTTGTCCATAGAGTGTGTTTAATAATCTGCAGTCTGTGACGCTGCACACATGTTCTCCAATGCATTGATTTCACGTGATTTCTGCCTTTAATCTGTTCAAAAATATGGAGGTTCAGTTTAGAGTTAGGTGAATTAGTTAATGATTAGTGTGAAATACAGGTTTATGTTTCATTATAATAGAAACACAAATGTCTGGATTTAAATAGCCTAAATTAATTTATAAAAATCTCTTTACAAAACAATTAAAGACAAAGTGTTTTACTTACCTTGTGATGAGCTGAAGAGAGGGAATCTCCAGCGCAGGTCTGAGAGATCACACAGTTCAGAAGGGTTTTATGAAACACTGAACTTATATACCTCGGAGAATAAATATCTAACTTCCCAAGAGAAAAACTAACTTCCCCGTGAATAAACAAAAAGAGAACCAAAACAAAAAAAGCAGTGGCCTTTTGGCCTACAAAAATGAACAAAGCACTCTTCTCAAATAATGAAGAAGTGATGACAGGATGAATAGGGCACTAGGGGTGTGAACTGACACTGGTCTCACGGTTCAGTTCGATTACGATTATCATGTCATCGATTCAGTTCAATTCGATATCACGATGCACCGCATCCTCAATTTAAAATTTTACTTCAAAAGTGATGTGTGCGTGTGTGTGTGTGTGTGCGTGCTCGCTCGAAGTCACAGTGACAGAAACAGTGCGCGCATCAACCGTTGCCGAATCCGCTGTTGAAGGTTACGATCATCCATTTATAATCACGCGTAACAACACAGAATAATTGTAATTTGACCATCGGGTGCAGATACTTAAATCAGAGAAAACTATTGGGGCGGGTGGATGATTTATTTTTGGCTGCGGATTCGGCGTTGGAGCTCATCCGCACATCTCTAAAGCAGTCAGACTCTGCCAGGCGTTAACAGCTCGCGGTGAAAACGGCTAACGTGGTTTATCAAGTTAGTGGTATTATTATTACCTCCTTGTGCGTGACATGAGCGCACACAGCACGTGTCTTCTGCAGGTCGTGCTTACCAGGTTGTTCATAAAAGCCGAAATGTGCCTAGATGTAGGCTTTAAAAATAGTTGGAGCATTTTTAATTTTCTCGCACTCGCGTCTCGCCTCCCTCTGCCATTGTATGCTGCCGCGACAAAGCACGTACGTGACAAATGACGTCAGAAAAGCGTCTATAGCCTACATTATAATCGGTTATGGTCTATTACTTATCGTAGAAAGGATTACTTTTTAGGCCTACACCCCTATAGGGCACTGATGTTATCATATAAAGATCAAACTGTAGCAAAAGTGACTAACAGCACACTGAGAAATCACTTAAACTAAAAGCAGAAACAAAATTCAAAAAGATGAAGAACTGTATTGAAAGGGAAACAAGTTCATGTTCACAAGATTGTGTGACATGATGGTTCAAAATGGAAACATTTTTAGGCGCGTCAACGGAAAAGAGATTGAGGCTGGTAACACCAGATAAGATAAAGAAACACAGAACAGATCTGTGTGTGATTGACCAGAAACACAGAACAGTGCTTCGGGGAATGTGAAAGAATAGCAATAAAAATAACCACAATTATTGGAGAATACTGAAAGTGAGTGAGTGAAGAGGTTTGCTTATGTCATGTAAACATTTTACTGCGATGAAGTCCTGGTTATAACTTTATAATGAAAATGTTCCCTATTTCAGCTGTGGCTTCACTAAGTTCAAGAATTACTGGAAATACTAAGACGACTCCACAACTGTATAAAAACTGGCCTGCTTATATACTGTGAATATTGTGGCACTGTGACAAATTGCATTAGTTATGTCGTGACGACGAATGGGGTTTTGCTTAGAAAACCTCTCATCTTCGAGAAATAAAACGAGCCAATGACAAGGAAATGCCATGGGTCTGCAGAATTTGCATAGCATATATAAGGAAGTACGCCGGCAACATGCAGATATGTTTTCGCTTCGGAGCCAAGTTTACCACTTCACTCCACAAGCCATCCTGAGATCTTCTTCATCTTTTCACTCTTCGAGACGAGCTTCTCTCCAGGTGTTGGTGTGACGGTGAGTGACAGCGAGTGCACATTCCCTGCTGGTCTGTGCAGTGATCTGCCAGTGTTTGTGTGTTCATCTCCCTGGTCGCTTCAACACACTGTGGAGTCTTTTTCCTCTCACAAAAGATCTTGTGCGTGGCATGTCTTTTTAAAGATGTCTCTCCCGTGCACTTCTGGTTGCGGTAGGACTGTTTCCGAGTTTTATGGGCACAATCGCTGCCTTGTGTGTTTGGGCGTAGATCACGCTAAGGCAGCCTTTGTGGACAAATCATGTTCTCACTGTGGGAACATGACCATCGCGACACTGCGGTTGAGACTCAATGATCCCCGTCAGCATCCGCCCCAATACTATTCTTCCCGGATGTGCATGAGGAGGTCACGAGGTCCTGGAAGGCACCCCTGTCTTCCCGTTATGGTTCGGGGACCTTCTCCACCTTTCCTCCCCTCAACGGGGCAGCTGCTCAGGGGTATACTGGGGTTCCCCCGGTGGAACGCTCTGTTGCGATGCAGCTGTGCCCTCAGAGCACTTCTTTCTGTGACGACGCTAAGCACCCCTCCAAAGCCTGTAGGTTTTCGTCAACACTCGTTGCAAAGTCCTATAGAGCCGCGGGGCAGGCAGCCGCCTCACTGCATGCCATGGCCATCCTGCAGGTCTACCAGGCCCAGATGCTCAGGGACATGCATGAGGGTAGGACAGACTCAGGGCTCTTCGATGAGCTGCGTGCCGTCATTGACCTTGCTCTCTGGGCGACGAAGGTGACCGCACACTCCCTGGGTCAGGTGATGTCCACAGCCGTGGTCCAGGAGAGACACCTGTGGCTGAACCTGGCCGTTATGAGGGAGGCCGAGCGAACCCGTTTCCTCGACACTCCCATATCCCAGGCCGGCCTCTTCGGCGGCGCGGTCGAGGACTTCACCCAACAGTTCTCGACCGCCCAGAAGCAGACTGAGGCCATTAAACATATTCTGCCCCCCGCCCGAAATATAAAAATATTTTGCACTTTTAATTAGACGTCGACCAATTCATCGGTTTTGCCGATTAATCGGCACCGATAGTTGAGTGGTGGAACTATCGTTATCGGCAAAAATACATACCGATAGTTTTTCCTGGTTGCGTCCGTTGTTGGAGCGGCTGAGGAGCGCGCGCTGTCATTCATTATACAGTAAGAGAGAGCTGAGAAGGCTCTGCTGGCATCATGCAGTACAAGAGCGGCCTCTAGAGGTGTAATAAAAACTATTGCTGATGCCTCATGTTGTTTATTTCGACATGTGATGCTGCGTGCTGCACTGAGAGCACATGCTGCGTGGAGAGCGCTCAAATGCGCGTTTAAACCACCGACAGCTAAAAGGTATTTTTTCATATCATTATAAAGCGATTAATTTGTTGACTAAATGCTGCATTAGTAGAGAAAGAACAGCACAACAGTTTGTTTGTTTGCCGTCGAGGCTGAGAGGACGCTAACATTAGTAGTACCTCAAGCGGTTAAAACACTGACAAAAATAAACTAAGTCCGACCCGAATGTTTAATATTACAATTGTTAACATCTATTTGCATTAGTTTATATCCAGCTAGTCACGTTTATGCATTAAATATGCAGAGAAGTTGCATATTTAAAGCTAGAGACGTAAGATAGCAAACTGATATGTTCATACAGCCGACAGAAACTAAACAAATCAGAAAAGCATTCGATTTCGGTTATTTTTTCATCATCACTTTAATACATATTTTGTTATTTTGATTAGATAATCATCAAGTGTTTATAAAATAGAAGCAAAAGTGTGAGACTATACATGTATTATTTATGTCATTTTAATGCTCTGGCGTTGTAGATATTTAAAGTTGGCCATCTTTAAGCATGACTGTTTGGGTTTATATGAAATGATAACACTTACAATAAAATTCCATATGTAACATTAACTAAGGTTAATAACTGCTGTATAAGGATTGTTCATTGTTTGTTTGTTAATTAACATGTACTAATACATTTTTAAATTAAGGTTTTTATTTGTTAACCATAGTTTGTTTACCATTTGTTAACCATCAAACTAACATGAATGATCAAGGTGCAATTTGTTTTTATCCAGTATCAATTTTAAAAACTATCGGTTGATTAATCGGTTATCGGCAAGTATGGCCCAACCTAGCTATCGTTATCGGTAAAATCCACTATCGGTCGACCTCTACTTTTAATCTGATTTTGTTTATAGAATTCTGCATTCTGATCAAACAACCAGAGTCAAGAAGGTGTTATACTGTATAAGTTGTAAAAATAATATTTAGATCAAGTTTACAGACGGAAAGAGTTTTGAAATATTGTATAGAGTTTAGATCAAGAATGTCAAACCAGATAGTGTTTTTATTATTTAAGAATGATTTTTTCACTAACATATCTTCTGATCAGGATCACAAATCTGCCTGTTTGTTATTGAAATTGAAATTTTGAAAGTGAAATTGTATTTTATCTCGAGCAATGTAGTGACATATAACAAAGGCAATAAAGAAGCATTTGATTCGATCTATACAACAAGGTAAATTCACCTCACTTTAACAACATAGATCAATCAATTGCTTGAAACGGAGTGGGACTTATTTTCAGAGCCATCTTAACCTAATGTTAGGCCCCGGGGCTGAGAGGTTTTGTAGGCCCCCCCATCCCCTCGATTTATAGAGTCTCATTTTAAAAAAGTGTAATATCTAGGTAATCTACATCACAAAATGCATTTTGAGACCTACAACAGTATTTTATTATTGTTTTTAATTTTAATATTGTTATTAACATATCACTGAGCCCACTTGAGCATAAACACAAGACACTTTATTTAAAGGAGCTGTATGTAAGAAATCTATTTCAATTAATCATAAAATGGCCCTGATGTGTCACTAGACATTAAGAAATCATGTTAATTTTAAATACTTATATCACTGACAACAGTAGTATGGCTAGGATATTGTCATTTAAAAAGTGGACTTGCAGCCCTCAACTGATGTTGATGTTGTCATTTTGTGTTTTGGCCTGAAGCGCCTCCCTCCACCTATCTACCAATCACGAAGTCAGTAGTGTTTCGGGATCCGGGTTGCCAGCTTTGCTCTAACCTACCCTAGCTCTAGTCGGATAGAAATGTCTAACGTTACTAAATCAAAAAGACCTCGTTATAATTCAGAAATTCGTCGTGACAAAGTCCGAAATAAAACCAGAATTTGTATAGGAGATGCTTTTGAAAGATGGAGACAGCTGAAAACGGAGAAGAATTTGAACACAGACGCCAACGTAGCTAATTTTCTCCTGGACAGGTAAGATTCATCTAACTTATGCTTGGCTAACTTGTACTTGATGTCAATGCACATATCATATATTCATGACAGTCGAACAAAGTTATGCATTTTCGTGCAAAGTAACGTAACGTTAGCTCACATGGACGTATGCTAACATTAGCAATGCATAGGAGCCCGTTTCTCTGTCATTATGCTGAGACGCTGAGGAAAACAACATTAGCACGCCCATTATGGCAATTTGAAACGTAATTGAGACAGAAGCCTAACTTTACCTCAGAAAAAATGATTAGACATTCGTTCTTCACGTATATCGTGGACTAAGTTACACATGCTGCAAGTTGACCTGTATTTCACATCACATATTTTAGCGTGTTATGGACGCGTGCTGCAGGGTAAGTAAAAAAATACAGCTGGTCACTTTCACTTATAGCATCAGCTAAATGAATAGCTGTATTACACATAGTGACATAGGCTTGTGCTTGTACTTACATTAATGACAGATACATAACGTTACAAGTTAGACTTACAGCTACCGTTCTGTCTGTCACATACGAGCATAACGTTACATCTTTACGATTATACTGTCACATACGAGCATACATCTTTACGATACTGTCACATACGAGCATAAATCTTTACGATTATATTTAACTAATGACAATTAGTACATTTTTTAAATACATAATTACTTATCAAAATATCTCTCATGATGCATAAACATAATTAACAGAAAAAAACTTACTGTGTACGTCTCGTCGGAAGCTCATTGAAGCAGCCTACGTTTCTGCTGAATTCAGCTTATCTGGCAACCTCGAGTCAGGGGGGAGGGGGAGGGGATACACCGCTCTATAGTATTTTTAAAGTGATTGCAGTACCAGTTTTGGCCACAATCCTACATACAGTTCCTTTAACAACCACATACAGCAACTAAATTTCAACTTTATGCAAATGAGAAGCGATTTTCGCAAGCGAAAACCAATAGGAAAGCCCTTCAGTGGAGCTCAGCTCCCGTCACCGTCTCTCGAGTGCAGGAGACAGGAGAGTTCGAGGGCGATTTCACTGTTTTATATGATTTGACTGTAACTAACCACAAACATGGATATAATAAAATGATGCATGGAAAAGAAACTGTAGACAGTCTCAGTGAGTTTAATTCACACATTTATAGTTCGAGTGTTGTAGTTTTATGATGCAAGTTTAGCACTGCTGCAGTTCATTTTACAGTTTCCCCTGCATTATGTTGACTATTAGGGACAAGAAAATTGATTATTTGTCAAATTCGGATGACGTTTTAGTAATTTATGACAGTTTGAGTGAGTTTAATTTGTAGATTGATCGATCGTTAATCTAGTAAATTATTTAATCCACTGAACACTGCTGTGTGGTAATATAAAAACACTCCCAACAGCATACTGTTTCTTTTGAGCCTAAATCCTAGTCAAATTAAAATAATATAGTTGTTTTCCTTTTCCCACCTTTCCGTCCAAGGGAATAAAAAATCAAATAAAGTAAAAAAAAACATAAAAAAAATAAAATAAAATAAATAAATAAATAAATAAATATAAGTAATTAACAGAAGGAAACGTATACATACACACATACATACCCACCCTTCACGCCCACATATATACCTATACATACATAAATAACCCAGACATACATCATATATACACCCATATATTCATACTATATATACATACGTATTTGCGTACACATGCGTGCATACATACATCTCCATACATATTTACATACAGACATACAAATTTCCATATAGCTGTATCATATATCGCAGAGATTACATCCATGCCTCCTCTAATTACACAATCCAAATCCATGCTTGGTTTTTGTCTTCCAATGCATTTGGTTAGCATACGCTAACCATCTCATCTTAAATAACTTAGTTTTGCCTCTCATCTTATGCGTTATCATTTCGTTTTCATACAAGTTTTCTACAGCCTCAATCCATTTATCCAACCTGGGTGGCTCAGTTTTTTTCCAACATCGAGTTATTTGTTTAATAGCAGTAACTCTCAACACCCAGAAGATATAATAATTTTCTTTGTTTAAGCCTTTCGGCTGTATGCCCAGCATGACTTGTAGTTGTTCGAAATTAATATTTTGACCACAGAGTTGCTTCATTAATTCTAACACATTAACCCAATATGGCTGGATTTTTGAACATCTGTAGAGGACATGAGCCAGGTCAACATTACATTCACCACACTCTCTCCAACAATATTGTGTTTGATTTGTATATTTACTAATTTTCAGTGGTGTTCTAAAAAATCTAACCAATAGTTTCCATGCATATTCCTGCCAATAGGGAGACTTAACGTAGCAGAAAACATTTTTACATGCGTGACTCCACTCCTCCTCCGTCACTATTATTCCAATGTCTTTCTCCCAAGATTTCAAAATGTTATTAATTTGATTATCGTTATTATTATTTAAAATGTTATAAATTTGTCCCATTACATTTTTAAAGCTCGACTTTTCGTAGACTTTCAAGATATGCTCCACGATAGGACTAAGATCTTGGAAAGACTGTATATTTGTTATTATATAGCTCCTTACTTGGAGATATCTAAAAAAATGGTTAATGGACTTGAAAGGCTATTGTTCTTAGATAGATTTTCAAATGTTTCAACTGCATGATCCTTGAACATTTTATGGAATCTTGTAAGTCCCTTAGTTTCCCATATCCTGAAAGTCTCATCCATACGATTTGGAGTGAAGTCTGGGTCTTGACTAATTTCCCTCAGGCAAACCATATCAGTTGATTTTATTTTCATAATTTTACATAATCTTTTCCAGCTTTTCCATGTATTATAAATAGAGTAATTCAAATGTTTGACCCTTTCTGCAGTTTGCCCTGAGAAAATTAGGGCAAAAGGAAAGGAAAAAAAGAAAAGGGGGGAAAAATATATTGTGCTTACTTTGACATGTTAATTGAATGATTGCAATATGAACTAGATTAAAAAGTTCGTCGAGACAAACTTTAAGTTGGCTTGAGAAAGCCGGACCAGAAAGTTTGAAGAAGTTTGAAGTTTAAAGTAGTTTAAAGTTTAAATTAGTTTGAAGTTTAAATTAGTTTGAAGTTTAAAGTAGTTTAAAGTTTAGAGTAGTTTAAAGTAGTTTGAAGTTTAGGAGTTTGTAGTTTGAAGTTTAAAGTAGTTTGAAGTTTAAAGTAGCTGAAATGGTGTTGCTATGTGGTTGCATTCAAACAGAAGCTTCAATATTTTATGCAGTCCGAGACTGGTGGTGCAAAAGATGCGTCTCTGGTGAAAACCCACAACAATTTCTGTATTTTTTAAATGAAGGAGCATGTGTTGGTAAACCACACATTATCAAATCTTTTTTTTTTTTTTTTTCCCCTACATAATCAAAATGAATCTATTACGACTGTCACTATTGAAGTGAAATGTGAAAATAAAGGAAAAGTGTTGCGGCATTACAGATAAAGACGCTCACGTGGCATGCAAGATTACGTTTTAGCGTTGAGCATTACCACCAATCACAGATGTTTCTGTTGAGCTCATCAAGCAATAACCAATCAGATTTTAAATAAACCCCTGAGAAATCGGATTACTTACTCCTTCCCGCGGGAGTTTTTGCGTTCAACACCATGTGCTGCTTACCTCAGTCAGTCAGACTTGGAATTATGTCGTGGGAAAGTGCCTATACGATGCAAGTAAGATATTCATTTATAATCCTTTTGTTTTTCATGCTAAAATAACAATGTCTTGATTTTTAAATGCGTAAAAAGCTAAGCTAATTCATAAACTTTTCTTGACCGTGCGATAAGAATGACCTCACACAAAAACGTTTACTGTAAAAAGACACAATACAGAGTTGATGAAATCAGTGTCAAAATTAATCTTTGCAATGCTGAGGAAAAACAGAAGTATATGAAATACCATTATTTAATGCAGCAGCTCACATGGGAATTAGTATAAATTGGACATGTCACAATAGCCCTGTTTTCAGCATTGCTGGTGCTTTCGATTCTTCGATTTTTTTTATTTTTTATATGGGTGTGTGTATTTTATGTAATTTTACTCCTAAATGGAAAAACCCCATTCTAAAACACCATAGAAAAATCTCGAGGGAACCAGTGAGGCGGGCGGGGATTTTGACTTCAAACTGCCCTACTCGCGGGAAACACCAGATCTCGATGTGATAAAAGTGCAGGTTGTGAAACTAGTTTTAAACAATCTGGGTAGGATTAATGTTTTAATGTTAAGTTTAAATATCTATTTGTTCAATTATGAAGCTGTCACATGCTAGATTGGCGGGTCGTCAGTCTAGTTAATGGGAAACACAGGGACAGTTACACCCCGTTAAATGCATGACAAATGTACGAGTCTGTTGATATATCTCAATTAATGCGTTTTGAATTATATTAATTTACTTTCACAATTATGTAGCTTGAAAAGTGTACCTCTCTGCTTCTATTCTCCAACAGTGATGCCTTTAAATGAGTGACAGGGAAATGTCCGCGAGTTTCTGGCCACACCTCCATAAAACCTTCGATACATTGCATCGCAACAGTCAAGTAAACCATTGTTAACCATACTGTATTGTTACTGCATTTTGTTAAAGGATGTTGGTGTTAATGCTAGCATGTGCTACACAGCTGGACATGGGAAATTATTAAGAAATGTTTTAATTATGTCTGTAAAAATATCAGGCTAACAACTTTTGGAGTACAACATCTTTTATAGAACATAGAACATATAAACAAACAATAAATAATGATTTTAAAATGAAAACAAAAACATTATTAAATTCAAAACATTACTAGAACTACTAAAATCTGAACACTAAATTACTACTAAAATCTAAACAATCTGAACACTAAATTACTACTAAAATCTAAACAATCTGAACACTAAATTACTACTAAAATCTAAATCTGAACTGATTTTAAATGTGAACTAATTAAACTAATGAACAAATTAATAAACTAACTTAATTACTAAACTACATGTTTTTTTTTTATTGTTCTTTTTCAGTAAACCCGATGTTAAGCACCCGTTTATTGATGTGTTTAATCTGTACAGTTGTTGGCAGTGTTGTTATTAGGTCCTCCACGCTTCCGTGAAACATTGTGGCTGGAATAGTGAACTCTTCAAAGTTTCCGCATAGAAGAGTCAGGGATTTGTGGTCTTCACAAACTCCAACCACTTCAATCACCTCCGTCACCACCTCCCTCTCTGCAGTCTGAAGATTTCAACAAAAATACAATATACAGGTAGGTTTACATCCCCTATAAAGCACAGTGAGTATATGAGCATGTAGATATCGGTGACATTGCACCCTTTTCGCTCCGTGCACAAAATGGCGACCGTTGACGTTTCGAACTTGAGTGTGTGGGCCAGTACTTCCGGTGAAAACTTCCGGTGATCTGACAGCGAGAGCGAGAGACAACAGCGACCGAGTTCACATTACCACAGTGATATTTTTCACAATGAGTGTTTTTAGGATTCAAGAGAGGTGACTTGCCTTTCAGAGGGTGACAGCCTCAGCACTTCATTTTTGTGTGCCGTTATGTACCATGTCGTCACGTTATAATAGAGAAGTCAGCTTTCATGCATTCCCCGTTGACGCTGCGGTACGGGCTGAGTGGAAGATCCGGAGGGATGACTTAATTCAACCCGACCAAATTTTTAAATGCATATCATTTTCAGTGTATTTCACCTGTGCGTGTCTATGCTCTCTATTACTGCATTTATTTTGTGCAAGTGAGATGAGTAAAGACCATCTGTTTAATAAATCATTGTCTGTGTTAATATGCAGCACATACAGTATGTGTAAAATATACACAGACTTACCCATATTAAATTGTTTGTGGTACCTATAGTTAAAAATGCAAATGTAAAATATGTGATAATAATATTGATCGAGCAATTGATGTAAGTAAGTAAAAAATATGCGCAGAGAAAATAGTATTTATGGAGATAAATTGTAGCCTATCACAGGGCAAACATGTGAATGTTCACGGTGCATTTTATGCAAACAACTCTAATCGGAGTTATAACTCTATATTTACAGTAGGCATCATTGTTATTGTGTATGCAGCATGAGTCATATACAATCTTCTGTTCGTGAACAGTTTCATTCATTAATCTGACTACGTACGTCATGTACGTACGTATTAATCTTCACAAACAGTATTTGACTCATGCTGCATACACAATAACAATGATGCCTACTGTAAATATAGAGTTATAACTCCGATTAGAGTTGTTTGCATAAAATGCACCGTAAACATTCACATGTTTGCCCTGTGATAGGCTACAATTTATCTATAAATACTATTTTCTCTGCGCATATTTTTACTTATTGCTCGATCAATATTATTATCACATATTTTACATTTGCATTTTTAACTATAGGTACCACAAACAATTTAATATGGGTAAGTCTGTGTATATTTTACACGTACTGTATGTGCTGCATATAAACACCAGACAGATAATGATTTATTAAACAGATGGTCTTTACTCATCGCACTTGCACAAAATAAATGCAGTAATAGAGAGCATAGACACGCACAGGTGAAATACACTGAAAATGATATGCATTTAAAAATTTGGTCGGGTTGAATTAAGTCATCCCTCCGGATCTTCCACTCAGCCCGTACCGCAGCGTCAACGGGGAATGCATGAAAGCTGACTTCTCTGTTATAACGTGACGACATGGTACATAACGGCACACAACAATGAAGTGCTGTCACCCTCTGAAAGGCAAGTCACCTCTCTTGAATCCTAAAAACACTCATTGTGAAAAATATCGCTGTGGTAATGGAGCTCGGTCGCTGTTGTCTCTCGCTCTCGCTGTCAGATCACCGGAAGTTTTCACCGGAAGTACTGGCCCACACACTCAAGTTCGAAACGTCAATGGTCGCCATTTTGTGCACGGAGCGAATTAATTACACACACACACACAAAATATTGCTATAGCAGAATTATTGATATTATATCAACTCATGTAATCATATATATGGTTAATGCTACAAATGTAATAGTATTCATCTAAATATTTATTTGGTGCTTATAACTTAATGTTGGACTGAATAACCTTCATTCTAAATTGTGTGAAGATATAGCCTAATTGACACAATCCTCACAGCTTTTAAATTATTATTTCCCCAAAAAAGATATGTATATCAGCCTCAGCCAAAATGAGTTAAATGTTAAATACTGGCAAAATATTGTGCATCCCTAGTTCTGGAGAAGCAGCTAATGTGTTTTGTTTGTGTACCTTGACACTAGTGTATGAAGAGGAATTTAGTTTCCCCTTCCCACCATCACAGATGAACGCCTTGAGGTGAGTGAGCTCCACCTCGTCTCCGAGGTAGAGCTCACTCACGGCTTCATCCCGCCAAAGGGAGACATCCAGGACAGTCTGGCCACATCTGAGGGAGAGGTCCAGGATGGGGACAGGGTTTCCATGGACCTCTGTCATCCTCACTGCTTGTATCTGCAGAATAATAGTTAAAGGTATGTAATATGGGTCAATTCACCCTCTTTCAACATTATGGTCTAGATTTGAATTGTGCAAGTAATCTGTTTATGGTTGAACTGTTCATTTTTACTGACTTAAAGAGTTACTGTTTCCAGCTATTTAAAAAAAAAAAAAAAACTGGCCTTTTTGTAAAGATTCTCATTTATCTTCAGTTACTCAGTTGAATGTTTCCCTGTTGCATAAGGGCCCGGTTTCAAAGACAGGACTTAGCTTAAGCTAGGACTAGGCCTTACTTCTATTATGATATTTAAAAAAAAACATTACTGGTATCTTGAGACAAAACAATGGCACTGACATATTTTAAGATGTCAGTTAGCTAATTTAAATTAAAGGGATAGTTCTAATAACTAACCTTTAAGTTGTTTTAAACCCGCATATTTATTTGTTCTGCTGAACGCAAAAGAAGATTTTTTTTAAGAATGTTTTGTAAGATACATTTGTTGATGAAATATACCAAAATGTAAGTTTGTTTATCAAACTGTTGTATAAAATTAATATCACATTTGTAATCATGCTGGGTTTTGAAGGAAAAACTTCTTTGTCTGAGTTAACTTATAACCTTCTGAAGGACCTTTAATCTTTTGATATTCATTGATGACATTAAAATAACTCACTTTCTCCACTCGCCCTTGCAGACTCAGATAGTCCCCCCTTCCGAAGATGTCCTCTTCATCGCCCGTGACTAGCTGTGATGGTGGGCACAGGGCCTCTTTGGCAGCCTTTTCGTCCTGCGCTGTTAGCGCAAGTGGAGCTGCCCTGAATTTACATGATGACCGGCCAAAATAGATGTTTTGCCGGCCATATTTGTTATTAATCGTAATATTTTTAAAAAAATATGTTGCTCCCTCTTCAAAATTTGGCTCGCCACTATTTGCTGTCGACAGATAAACTACCTGCCCATCACTAAGTGCGCTAGTGGTTCTTATATTGATGGCTGATCTAGTAATTATTCCATCCTCTTTATTAAAGCTTGCTGCTTTCTGGGTGGTCCTGTTAGCCACACATCTGCAGCGAATGGGTGCTGGCCGTGAATAAGGACTTGGTGTTGCCATCTTGAGGGTAAGAGAAAAAAAACAGAAAATGATTAAGAATTTCACAGGAATCTATTTATTCATTTACTCATAACACCTTAATGTAATGAAAAACCTAAGAAAAAGAAAAAACATTTCCAAGTCTTGTCAGAGGCCCTTTTTCACTGCCTGACAGTTCTTTTTTAGGTAAATTACTTCACAAGAAATTTCATCAATGTCTTTCAATTAATAAATAAGAAATAATTTATTGAAAGTCATTAATAAAATTTCTTGTGAAGTAAATATTTACCTCACAAACTGAACTGTTCTGTCAGCCACTGAGAAAAAGTCCTCTGACAGGATTTCTGTCTCTCTCTCTCTCTTTCTCTTTTTTTTACTTCAAACTGAGAGAATTATTTTTTTACTTCATACTTCACAATTTATTTATTTATAAATGTTATTTATGTATTTATTTATTGAAAGTCATTGATAAAATTTCTTGTGAAGTAAATATTTACCTCACAAACTGAATTGTTCTGTCAGCCACTGAGAAAAGGTCCTCTGACAGGATTTCTCTGTCTCTCTCTTTTTTTTTTACTTCAAACTGAGAGAATTATTTTTTTACTTCATACTTCACAATTTATTTATTTATAAATGTAATTTATGTATTTATTTATTGAAAGTCATTGATAAAATTTCTTGTGAAGTAAATATTTACCTCACAAACTGAATTGTTCTGTCAGCCAAAAAGTCCTCTGACAGGATTTCTCTGTCTCATACTTCACAATTTATTTATTTATAAATGTTATTTATGTATTTATTTATTGAAAGTCATTGATAAAATTTCTTGTGAAGTAAATATTTACCTCACAAACTGAACTGTTCTGTCAGCCAAAAGGTCCTCTGACAGGATTTCTCTGTCTCTCTCTCTCTCTCTCTCTCTCTCTTTTTTTACTTCAAACTGAGAGAATTATTTTTTTACTTCATACTTCACAATTTATTTATTTATAAATGTAATTTATGTATTTATTTATTGAAAGTCATTGATAAAATTTCTTGTGAAGTAAATATTTACCTCACAAACTGAACTGTTCTGTCAGCCAAAAAGTCCTCTGACAGGATTTCTCTGTCTCTCTCTCTCTCTTTTTTTTACTTCAAACTGAGAGAATTATTTTTTTACTTCATACTTCACAATTTATTTATTTATAAATGTAATTTATGTATTTATTTATTGAAAGTCATTGATAAAATTTCTTGTGAAGTAAATATTTACCTCACAAACTGAACTGTTCTGTCAGCCAAAAAGTCCTCTGACAGGATTTCTCTGTCTCTCTCTCTCTCTCTCTCTCTCTTTTTTTACTTCAAACTGAGAGAATTATTTTTTTACTTCATACTTCACAATTTATTTATTTATAAATGTAATTTATGTATTTATTTATTGAAAGTCATTGATAAAATTTCTTGTGAAGTAAATATTTACCTCACAAACTGAACTGTTCTGTCAGCCACTGAGAAAAAGTCCTCTGACAGGATTTCTCTGTCTCTTTCTTACTTCAAACTGAGAGAATATATATATATATATATATATTTTTTTTACTTCATACTTCACAATTTATTAATGTAATATATTTATTTATTTATTTATTGAAAGTCATTGATAACATTTCTTGTGAAGTAAATATTTACCTCATAAATGTACTTTAACTTCATACCTGACATTACATAATTACATATATATGAAGTTAAAAAACAAAAAAACGAGTAATTCCTTTTTAAAATAAAGAAAATAGGACTTTTTTTGACAAGACGGTTCATTTTTAGGTAAATCTCTACTTCACAATAAATATTATTAATGACTTTAAATAAATATTTTCGATTAATAAATAAATGTATATGTTTAATTTATTGTTAAAGTCAACAATTATACATTGTATATCTTTCCATCTCACCTTAGAGAATGTGTAGTTATGTGGGAGCGGTCTCTGGAGTCCTCCTGCGCAATGAAGTTGACTGTGGCTGTGCGACCTTTTAAGGGACTCTGGGTGCGCGCATCTCCTGCGCGGTCTGTGAGTGCGCGGGCGCGTTTTGATAAATATGTTTAACTTGTAGTTATTTTTATTTATTGTAATAAATATTTTTAATTGTAATCAATTTATATTATATTTTAATTGTATGTATTATAATGAATATGTTTAACTTGTTATTCATTTTATTTAAAATAAAAGGCTTTTTGCGCAGGTTTTAACTGGCTGCTCGCATCTCATGCTCTGTGTGTCCACCCTTTGATTAATATTTTTAACTTGTTATTAGTTTTATTGTAATATATTTAACTTGATTAATTCTTATTTTTTGTTATATTATGTTTAACTTGTAATTACTAATTTAAAATATATCCCTATTACATCTATATTTCCTTTTTTAATAAATTAAGGATGATTAAACCCGATCTACACGGATTTCCTATTACCCATTTAGCTGACTTCTAACTTGTTGCCTAATGTATTAATTAAACCTTTCCGTTTTTCATCACGGACGAGCCCCCATTTGTTACTGTGGCTGTGCGCAGCTTTTAACGGACTATGGGTGCACGCATCTCCTGCGCGGTCAGTTTTGATATATATTTTTTTTTAACTTGTAATGACTTCTATTTGTTGTAATAAATAGTTTTAATTTTGTAATTAATTGTATTGTAATGAATATTGTAACTTGAAATTCATTTTATTTAAAATAAAAGGCTTTATCTCCTGCTCTGTGTGTGAGCATGCTTTGATTAATATTTTTTAACTTGTAATGCATTAAAAATAAATCCCTATTAAATCTATTTAGCTTGCATTTTTTATTAAAATAATTACGGATTAAAAATAGATCTACACGGATTTCCTATTACCCTTTTAGTGGACTTCTTGTCTAGTTGTTGCCTTTCCGTTTTTCATTACGGAGGAGCCCCCCAGTTGTTACTGTGGCCAACGAACTTATATTGTCTGGGTGCGCGCATCTCATGCGCGGTCTTCTGTGTGCGCGCGGCGCGTTTTGATCAATATTTTGAATGACTTTTATTTATTGTGATAAATATTTTTAATTGTAATGACTTATTTAAAATAAATCCATATTAAATGTATTTTGACTAATTAAACTTGATTATAAGGGTATTAGGTTTTAGTATTTAAACGAATATAACGGCTGGCCAATTAGACTGTTGAATGCTGCATAACTAATGAGCGTGAGAGGTCATTCTGGATTTTTCCATGCCTGCTGTTTGCGTCGGGTGAGTAAGAAAATGTCTGAGGTAGGGCTAATTAAAATGTTTGTGGGTCAACGAGTTGAATGCAGTTAAACATATTTGATTATAAATGTTTAAAACTGCTGAAAATGAATAATAATTCATTTCCATTAAGCATTACGCTCGTTAGGAGATTGTGCTAACGGTTTCTTTCGTCTGTCTAACGTTAATTGGTTCGTTTTATTTAAAAACATTAACTTATTAACCCAAGGATTCGCTATTTTTGTATGAAATTCGGGCTTTTTGTTCCTGTGTATGCAATGTGGGACGCCTTTAGATAAGTTTATGGTAAACCTAAAATCGGTTTCATTCATTAATTCCCAAACTTACAATGCTAACGTTACTTGTATTAATAGAAACGCGCATGTCCGTTAATCCATACCTGTGTATTATCTGACCTATTTTCCTATTTTGCTTGTGTAAACAGGTCGTTGTTGCTGTTGTGTAAGTATTTGAATTTGATTGACAGCCTGACAGATTCTCATCATTTGCTATTAGTTAGCATGGTAAAAACCTACCTCCACTTGATCACTGATAAATGGTAACAGCAGAATGATTGGCAGATTACAGAGAAGAAGAACATAGATATAAAGGGAAATGTGTTTTTTCTTACATTCACCTTTGTGGCCATCTAACTTTTGTGGTAAATAAATATATCTATTTGTACATCAATTTCAAATTTACATATTCATATGATTTACATAGTCAATAAATTTTTTTTTTAAGACTTTACAGTTCTTCTGTACATGTCCATCCATGCAGGCATGTGCAATATTTGACTTGTATAATAGTGAATCATGTGATTTATTTTTAATTTATTTTTATTTTTTTTTCATTTTTATCTCCCTTTTTCTTTTATGTGTGAACACATGTCTGTAAAAATCTTGCCAGTTCATTGCATCCATTGCGGTAAGTAATCTTTTTAGCTGACTCACATTCTCAGTATTTGCATTACAATATAAATGGAATAGCAATCTACATCAGCATATTTCACAACATGCAATTTCATTTACCTATTAGGTTTCGTATCTCCTCCACTGCCTCCTACCCACTGCCAACTGCCTTTCATTTCAAGGTAATTAACTTATTCACATTAACCTCATTAATACTCTGATACAAATAAGCAGTGTCTCTTGCATGATTTGTTTTCTTTTTGTTTTTAAGAATTTGATTCACTATCAATAGCTGTTTTTATTTTCATGTATCCATAGGGTTGAGGCTGCTTTGACTGTCAATGCAAGTAACACACACACGTTTATCACACATTAGTCATATCTTTATATTGATTTATGCACAATTATACATGTCCTGTAGGGTCCACATACACATTGCTGTCTTAGTCTTTAATGTAAATAACATTGTGATATTTTACAAATGTAGCCATTAGTACAGATTAGAGTGAAGGTTAATTTATTTTGTAGAGCATGTGCAGTTCATGTAAATGTGTTGAGTTCATGGCCGTAGCCAGCTATGAGGTCACCGAGGTCCGGACCTCGGTCATTTTTTTATATTCAAAAATAAAATTTCAAGCTCTCTGAATGATTAATTAGCCGTTTAAACCGCGTCATATGTGTGTTTGCAATTCATGTCGCTGCGAGAAGGTAGAACAGTGAACGGGGCTGCGAGTGCAGCCTCCGTGTTGCCAGATCCACCGTCTTTTTGGATTCGTTTTTCCCATTTATTGCGACGCTTTAGGAAGTTAATAAAGTGGGAAGTTGAATGTTAGGGCTAGTGATATATTAATTTTCTTTTCCAAAACACAAGCTTTGAACTTATTTCGGATTATTATTATTTTTTGTTTTTTAATGTTTTTTGTGGCATTAATAAAAAAGAAGAAGCTTAGACAAACTAATTGCTGACAGGAAGATACCACATTCGGTAAGACAAACGCAATGATCATCGTAATTATCTGTAAGAAATGTACAACACTATCAAAAACAATAGCATAATACAGATCTGTATCATTATTCTAACGTTATTTGTAACTTGTTACGAAATAAAAAAATCTCTCACCTAAAAAAAAAACGTACTTTCCTGTCCTGTCAGTCTCGTTGCGCGTCCTCTTCAATTACACGCGCAAATGCGGCAGAGCGCTTTATGTCACTTTATTATAAATAAAGCGCAAAAGAAACTACAAGCATGATGCAACAACATCGTAGTTGATGTCAATTTGTAAGTCATGAAATTACCAAAAAAGTGCCAATAAATTCCGCAACTTCATGTTTGGAATGATTTACATGCAGGTTTATGTTCATTCAATTTTCATTCTATTCATCAGGATCAGTGGTCATGTTCATTAACAGCTCATGTTAGTATTGTGTAGGCTATTTACCATGGTAACTGTTGTTTCCTTAACCCCAAAATGCTACTTTATTTTCACTGTGTTTTTGCACTATATTTCTAAATGACTGTGGTCTGACATACCAACTTATTTGTATTTACAAAAACTATTTTGGAACTGCTATTTAATAGCCTTACCATATACTTTATTCATCATCAGTAGGCCTATGTGTCATATTCTTATATACAGTGTATATATATATATATATATATATATATATATATATATATATATATATATATATATATAGTATTTTCAGAAAGTTTTGGAATATTTTTCCTCTTCCCAAATTTGTCACTACCGAAACACAATAATAAATAATTTAATAAGGCTTATGACCTATTCATATTTTGTTTACATCTACCTTCTTTGCTATTTAAAAAAAAAAAAAAAAGTTTTCACAGGTAAATCAATAACAATTACAATTTTGACAATATTTCAAGTGTAATTTATAAGATTTGTTGTATTTTGAATCCAATCTTTCATTGTAAAAGGCATTGTTAATCATACTAATTTCAAAGTTAAGGATTCATTAGTTTGAATAAACATTGAACCAAACATACTAACATCTTAGTTGATAATTCAATATACTTTATTTATTTTTTAGACAAAACATCCACGTTCCGGTCGTGACGGCACATTTTCGGTAGTGACAGTAATGTTTTTGTAGCAATTACAGAATTTTAACTCTCATACTAAAACACTAGTAAAACATACTAAAATACTAATGATTTGCATAACTGTACAACAATTGTGTTTATTTCCCCCAAATAAATGATTATGTGTTCCCTTTTGTCACTACCATAACAATGATGACATGTTTCGGTCATGACTGTTCGGGACAGCCACCTCACAATTGAAAGTACCCAATAAATGATGATTTTATATATATTAAGCTTACTGATATTTTAAATATTATTGTGGGATTCAATAGATAATAGAAGGATCTTTGTAAACATATAAGATTTGAATACTTAAATGCTTTTTAAATGTGTTTTTTGGTTGTGGGACAGCAGTATGCACCAATTCTGTAGAATGGCCTATATAGGTCAAATTCCTTATAAAAAGGGTCGCAGCTTAATGTCCATGGGAAAATGTGGGTCCAATGGCCTAACCAGTTGAGAATCACTGCATTGGAGCACAAAATTACTATTACTTACCCATATAGCAATGTTTATTATGGAAATCTATTACAGTAATCAGTATTGTTACATAACAAATTGTGATGCAATAAAGAAGGTCTAAATTATCAATGTTTATCCTCCAAAACAGACAGAACAGAGAGAGTGCAGAAGGGCAAAAATGTTCCGGCAAAATACGTTACATGTATTTCTTTAAAAAAAAGCCTAAATTGAAAGATCAGGAAGACGGATATGAGGACAAAGAGGAGAGCAAGAGAGAGGAAGAGGATAGAGATCAGAAGGAGACAAATGAGATGTCAAAAAGAATGACAAAAGAATGCGTATTTTAAAGTTTAGGCTATATTGTATATAATGAGTTGCATTTGTGGGTGTTATTATAGCACAATTCTTAACACCTCACCAAGCCCGGATTACCCAATGGGCATTATGGGCACGGGCCCAGGGGCCCAAGTGAGGGGAAGAAAAAAAACCTTTTTTTTTCTTTTACATTTCCGATAACGGAGCGTATATTTGCACTAAGTGCTTGAAACTAAGTAGCTTTTGACACGTTCGACTCGAGTTCGAAACGGCCTTTTGCCGAACTTGCTCTTCTCCCTTTTCCCAACACACATGAGATGTAAAATGTATAGCCTAACATAAAGGTCTCTAGCGTTATATTTTGCCAATGAACTCAAATTTAAACCGTGATATGGTTTTGTGCTTTATAAAACAGCACAAGACTTTAATTAATATCCTATATAGGCATTATGTTTGTGGTGCGTGATTTAAAGAAAAGTGCGCACTTTGCTCATGCGATCAAAGGGTTTATTTCTTGCAAGTGAAGACATTAGGACAAAAGTATTGTAATTTTCATATAGTGTAATGTAAAATATACTTTTGAAATATTCATTTTCATTTATTAGGCTATATGGATTTTATGTCATAGGAATAATTATATAAATCATTATTACATTATTATACTAATTGTTTGGCATCCAAAACACCAGTGATAATGTAATGTAGACAGAAACTCTATATCATAACTAAAAAATATGTTTGAGCCCCCTTTAATGTCCAGGTACAAGTCAATGTTTTTTCTTTGTGCACAGTTCATTGAAGCCCGTTGAAGCTCTTAATTTTGAGCTCTCAAAGAGCATCAGATTGATGCATTTAACCTTAAAATGTACAAAATTTTCTTACGGGGGAGCATGCCCAATTTTTCTTACGGGGGAGCAAACCTCTGTCCCTCTCTCCCTAGAGGGACAGAGGTTTACCCAACACAGTTTTACAAAATCCTATGGGAAAGAATGATCATTTACTCCAACATAGTACAACAAAGTTCCTTTTAAGTCAGTAAACTAAAACTGTTAATGCAAAATTAAAATGTCCTTGGACAAACTATACATTTGGCCTGCTTAAGGGGGGGGCCTACAAGACATTGTGCCCAGGAGCCTCTGAATTCTTAATCCGGCCCTGCACCTCACCCCGGACCTCACTGATTTTCAAAACCTGGTTACGGCCTTGGTTGAGTTAAAAGTTTTGTAGCTTAAAGTAACAACTTAATTTGTGTGAAATGTGTGTCCCCTCTTTCCCCCTCCACAGTAGATCGGACATCTTTATTTCCATCTATGTAAGAACTATTTTCTTGCGTCATCGCCCAAAAATGCAGTAATTTTCATAAGAATACAATTTTGTCATATTGAAAATATTTGCATTTTGTATTTTTATTATCATTGTCTCCCCTCTGTATAGCAAGTAATCATTTTAGAATTTACTTTAGTATAATTGTTTTATTATAATTGTATTATTATTATTATTATTATTATTATATTGTCACAATAAACTGTTTAGTGAAGTTTTAAGTGCAATTTTGTATTTCCTTGTTCCTGTAAAGAATGCAATTAACTTTTTTTTTTCCTGTGTGTATGTGTCTCTGTGTGCGTGTCCTTTACTGTCCTTTACTGTCCTGTACTATCTATGCCTTTATATCCATTTTTCACTCAAACCTTTATCTCGCTTGAATCTCTCTCTCTCGCACTTTCTATTCTTTCTCTTCAAACCAAAAACAAACTGGCTGCTATCCAAAAAACGCCGCTGCAATGCTTGCTGCTTCGCTTGCCTGCACCCCAAACGCAATCTTACCCAAAAATGCAAATCCAAAACGCTTGATCCAAAACGCGCATGCAAGCTTGCACGCATCTTTAAAATTAGAGAGCCAGAACCAACCCAAAACTCTTTGAACCCCAAAAACTCTTTGAAAACAAAAAACTCTTTGAAAAACTTGAACATCGAACCCAGGTGAGAACTGTGAACTACAGATTCAGAAAGAGTAAGAGAGACATTTTTCACTACCAGATTTCACTACATTGAAATATCAACTCTTTTCAAGTACACAATTCTTTGATTAACTTAACATCAATTCAATTACTGTTGTTGTATATCAACTGTTGTATTACTCTTGCTATATATATTGTTATATATCAAATATTTAACTTTTCTGTATATCTGATTTCATAAAATATATTATCTTTGTGTTCTACTTCAAGTATCAGTAAACAAACATTTTTATCCTTTCCTCAAACATATGTGCTTGATTGCCAGTGCTGAAACATCACCATGCCAAGAAAAGGAAAGAGGAGTCAATCTCAGAAACAGCGCAAAAACCTAAAAGCTTCATGTGGCACCAGTAGCGCTACCAACTCTGTATCAGGTATGAATGATGAAAATGCTTATGTTCTGTCTGTTACAGCATCCCACTGTCAAAGCGATTCCAGGTACAACATTTACTCCAGAAGCCGTCAGTGTACTTGCAATGCATTAATGTTCCTAGCTGTCCATAATGAACGTAATGAGCTACTCGGTTTCGATTTAGACCGCATTTTACAGAAAGGTGATGCAGTTTACACTAGTGTCAAAAAAACACTGCAGAGCAAAAGACAATTTGTGGCAAATTTTTTAAACTTTGATGAGCTGCCAAGCACAGTTAAGACCAACTCAAACTGCTACAACATCCTGAAACATCCGCAGAGAGTTGGATTTCTAAAAGATTCACCTGTCCTAGGCGAGTATGAAAACCTTGAGAATACTCTGCAATGTCTCAGAGCTGATGTGAGTGACGCATTGCTGATGTGTGGATGCACCTGTATCGCCGTATTCAGAGATCGCTCAGGGAGGTTTGGTTATTTTGATCCTCACTGCAGATCAGCATATGGAATGCCTGAAGATGAAAGCACAGGTACGGCCGTGATGTTGACCTTCTTCCGTTTAGAAGACATGATTGAGAGGCTGATGCTATTGTTTCAGTGGTGTTTCGATTTGAGAGACCAGCAACAATTTGATCTTCTGCCTGTAGCGTTCATTAACCGGATGACTGAAAGAAGTGTACGTCCTGAAGTCTCCCTAAACTGCTGTGAACTTGAGCGTGATGTGCAACCATCCACCTCTTTTGAGAATGAAGCTCTGTCAAACAATGAACAATGCAGGTCAGATGATGTCTCACAACTGTATGTTCAAGTCCAAGATGTGCAACCATCCACCTCTTTTGAGAACGAAGCTCTGTCAAACAATGAACAATGCAGGTCTGCTGATGTCTCACAACTGTATGTTCAAGATCCGGTTCAACAACTATCTGAGATTACCGTTAATAGAGCCACATCAACTAATGATCAAGCCCACATGACTTGTCAAGATAAAATGGACATTATAACTTCTGTCACTCAGAATCAAGACGGTAATAAAAATGTGTCATTCAGTAAACTTTCTCATGGCATGCTGTCACAGGATCAATTATCGTTGTCACCTCCTAATCACCAATATTCACAATCGACAATTAAGCAGACAGAAAAACTGAACAAGACTCGGAAACTAAAGGCTTATTATCAAAAAAGGAACAAAGAAATGGTTCAGAGGCAAGGTGTTTATGACAAAAAACAGGCTGTACGTAAAGTCTATGATTATAAAAAAAGTAGTGAATACAGGCAAAGACATAACCAAGCAATGAAAAACAATTATAAAAATATTAATGAATACAGAGAGCGAAAAAAGGCTTATGTTATTAGCAAGTACAGAAATATTGAACAATTCAGGGAGAAACAAAAGAATTATATAATTAAAAATTACAGGAATGATGCACAATTCAGGGAGAAACAAAAGAATTATATAATTCAAAATTACAGGAATGATGCACAATTCAGGGAGAAACAGAAGAATTATATATTGAGGAATTATAGGAACAATGTTAAATATAAGGAGCAGCATATGCAATACCTTGTTGATAGATATTTAAAGGATCCAAAGTTTAGGCAAAGGCAAAAGGACCATTACACAAACCGATGCAAAAATGATCCTAACTTCTATGAAAAAAGGAAGAACATCTTTAAACAACGTTATCACTGTGATGCACATTTTAGGGCTCGTCAGAAAGAATATAATTTATTCAAATCTAAAAACAAAATATCTGCACTCAAGATACTTCACACAGTACAGTGTGCACAAGACATACAGCGCAAATACAAAAACATGAATCTGATGCGCCAGCAGAGAGACACGTTACAAAATAACCAGCCTGATGTAGTACAAGATCCGACTGTGTTAAGAGCCTTAAATGTATTCAGAAATGTTATAAAACAGGGGCCAACTTATGTCTGCACATGCTGTGCCAGGGCGCTCTTCTCAAATCAAGTCAAATCATGTGATCGTGAGCGCTATCAGAAGAATCCGACAGTTGCTTCAGTTTGCTTGACTGGAAACTGTTCACGTGTGCTCCGACTGCCCTGATCAATGTGCCTTGGAGAACAGGAAAACAGAGTGGATCTGTCACTGCTGCCATAATACACTATTGAGAGGTCTGATGCCAGACATTGCTTTAGCCAATAATCTTCAGTTCGCTCCCATTCCTCCAGAACTCTGCGATTTGAATGTTCTTGAAAGACACGTTATTGCAAAGTATATTCCTTTTGCTAAGATTGTTACACTACCGAAAGGCCAGCAAAGAGCTATAAAAGGCGCCGTGATTTCTGTTGCATCTGAAGTAGAAACAACAGTGAATTCTTTACCCAGACCAAGTAGTGAATCACAACTGCTTACAGTGAAACTGAAAAGACGTCTGTGTTACCAAGGCCACTATCAGTTTCAGACTTTGAACATGCAAAAGGTTTTGTCTGCTTTAAGAAAGCTAAAAGATATCCATTCAGAATATAAAGATATCGTCATTAATGCAGAACTCTCTGAGGAAGAAATGTTTAATGAGCATGAACAGTGTGCAAATGACATCAATGCTCCTGATGAGGAAATGGATATTGAGAACAGTAGACAAAGTGAGAACACTGAGGAACAGAGCAATGAGAATGAACACACTGATGCAAATGATGACACTAATGCAGAAGAGGAATCGAGAGGCCTTGCCTTGGACACATGTCTTCAGCCCCCAGATCTCGGCCAGCAGCTGTTGTCTTATGATGATGGGATATTTTGCATTGCCCCAGCAGAGAGAAACACTCCTGTAAACACTTTCAAAATTCCTAAACTTGAGTCTATGGCGTTTCCAGTGCAGTTTCCAGATGGCACGAACACATTTGATGAGCCTGGTAGAGCAAAACATGTTTCCCCCAGCAGATACTTTAACTCTAGACTATTCTCTATTGACAATCGTTGTGCGAAAGATACCAACTATATCTTCTTTGCGCAGTTTGTAACTGAAATAAACATGGCCACATCTAGTATGTCTATCCAACTACGGAAAGGAAAACCCATGACCCGTGATGGACGCAGAATAAACTGCTCACTGCTGCAGGACAAACAGGAGTTAGAAAAGCTTATAATAAATAAGGAAGCTACACGATTCATGCAACCATTAAGAGGGACTCCAGCATACTGGGAGAAATCTCTCCGTGATCTGTTTGCTATGCTGAGACAGCTTGGCACTCCTACATTTTTCTGTACGTTTAGTGCTGCTGAGATGAGATGGCCTGACGTGATTACTGCTATTAAAGCACAACAAGGTGAAACTGTGAACTTTGCTGAATTAGACTGGTCCGAAAAATGTGAAATCCTCAGAAGTAACCCTGTGACAGCGATGAGAATTTTTGAAAAGCGAGTTGAAGCCTTGATGAGAGATTTGATCAATTCACCTGCTCGACCTATCGGTGAGGTAATTGACTTTTTTTACAGAGTAGAGTTCCAGCTACGTGGCTCTCCGCACATTCACTGCTTATTTTGGGTGAAAGATGCTCCAGAATTCGAAAAAGATCAAGATCAGGATGTGTGTGATTTCATTGATAAATACATCTCATGTAAATTACCAGACCCAGACAAAGACCCAGAACTACATAAAATTGTAAGTGAAGTGCAGATGCACAGTCGTAACCACTCAAAATCCTGTAGAAAGAACAAGAAGCACTGCCGGTTTGGATTTCCTAAACCACCCATTAACAGAACAATGATATCACGCCCCAGGCCTCCTCCTGCAGATCAGTCTGATGAAGGGAATGAAGCAGAGGAAAGAAATGATGCCAGTTTCGCAAAAGAACAGCTACAGAATGTGTGGGATCTACTGAATGACTCAACTCAGAGTTTTGATAGCATTACACAGCTACTTCATAAAGTAAACATGACTTATGAAGAGTACGAGAAACATATCGATACTATTTCTACATCAAGTTCAATATTCATGGAGAGGCGACCACAGGACTGCTGGGTTAACGGCTATAATCCAATGTTGTTAAGAGCCTGGGATGCAAACATGGACATACAGTTCATTCTGAACCCCTACAGCTGCATCATGTATATTGTCTCGTACATTTCAAAAGCTGAGCATGAGATGAGTGATTATCTTAAAAAAGTGATAAAAGACTCAAGCCATGATAACCTGTCTGAGCGTGAGTGCATGAAGCAGGTCATGAATGCCTATTCAAAGAACAGAGAAGTCAGTGCTCAGGAGGCAGTTGCTCGCACATGCAGTCTGAAATTAAAATCATCATCACGTGCTGTCATATTCATACCTACTGATGACAACGCTGTAAAGATGAGTTTACCAATGAGGTGCTTGGAGAGCATGGATGATGACATAGAGAATGTGTGGATGACAGGATTGCCAGAAAAGTACAAGGCCAGACCAAACAGACCTGAATTTGAGAACATGTGCATGGCTGAATTTGCAAGTGAATACCGCATTGTATATGCAGGAAAGACAAAAGGTAAAAATGTTTTGCCACTTCAAAAAAACTTGGGACACATACAGAAAAGAACGAGGGGAAAACCTGCTGTCATCAGATTTGCCCGTTTTTCACAGCAGAAAAACCCAGAAAAATTCTATGGAACTTTTCTAAAGCTTTACTTGCCATATCGCTCAGATGAGCAGCTGAAGTCGGCCAGATTCCAGACATACGAATCATTTTATGCATTCGCTTCAGTAAAACTACCAGGAACTGATGAACTGCAGCGCGTGTGCAATATTGTGAACGAAAACCGTGAGAAATATGAAAAACATAACGAGGCTATAGAAAAGGCAATTGAGGATTTTGAACAGAATGGTCCCGTTGAAGATGCATGGACTACATTGGCTCCAGCAAACGAACTGATCCGTTTGGAGAGCATATCGGAACGTGAACCCACTGATCCTAATGATGTGAACGAGCAGGACGATATTCCTGAATACACAGCATCTACCTCTGTCAGTAACACAGCTATGCCACTCGTGGAAGCTACCCAACAAAATCAAACGCAGATTCGCAAAATGTACCAGAGCTTGAATCAAACACAAGCTTCCATATTTTATGCAGTCCGAGACTGGTGCAAAAGATGTGTCTCTGGTGAAAACCCACAACAGTTTCTGTATTTTTTGAATGGGGGAGCAGGAGTTGGTAAATCACACGTTATCAAATCTATTTATGCAGAAGCAACCAAGATTTTGCGCAGGCTTCCATGCATACGAGAGCATACTGACATTTCCAAGCCAACCGTTCTTTTAACAGCATTCACAGGAACTGCAGCCTTTAACATCTCAGGTAAAACACTGCACTGTCTTCTGAAACTCCCGAGAAGCTTGAAGCCTCCATACCAAGGCCTGGGAAACAGCTTGGATGAAATCAGGGCAGACCTTTCTAATGCACACATTTTAATTATCGACGAAATATCAATGGTGTCAAAACAGTTGTTTGCCTATGTAAACTGGAGACTGCAACAGATTAAAGGAAACCAGAAACCTTTTGGTGGCTTATCTTTATTAGCTGTAGGAGATTATTATCAATTACCACCTGTGGGAAGAGCAAAACCACTCTGTGTGTATGAGGACCATGTGCTGGACTTCTGGACAGATCATTTTCAAATGACAACTATGACACAGATCATGAGACAGAGAGATGATCTTGCATATGCTGAGCTGCTCAACAGACTGAGAGTAAAAAAGAAGCACGAGAAGCTGACTGATGCAGACAGGTGCATGTTAGAAACCGTCACAAGATCCTCCCCTGAAGAGTGTCCAGCTGATGCATTACACATCTATGCAACCAATAAAGAGGTAGACAATCACAACAGTGAAGCCATATCCTCCCGCTTTTCAAATGTCATTACCATAAATGCACATGATTACAAAAAAGATCCCCGAACAGGAGAAATGAAAAGACAAGCGGCACCATTTAAAGGAGACAATCGTGACCTTATTGACACACTACAGATTGCTATTGGTGCACGAGTGATGCTAACCAGAAATATTGATGTAGAAGATGGACTGGTTAATGGCACTTTTGGCAAGGTGGCAAAAATAACAGCTCAGACCCGAGATGGATTGGTTCAATTAATTGGTCTTCATTTAGATAATGTGACTGCTGGACGAAAACATCGCAACAAAGCACCTGATGGAGATGACAACATTGTCTATATTGAGAGGTCAGAGGAACCACTGAAAAGAAAAGGAACAATTCGAAGACAATTTCCCATGAAGCTTGCTTTTGCATGCACCATCCATAAAGTGCAAGGAATGACAACTGATTGCGCTGTTGTATCTCTGAAGAACATATTCGAATCAGGCATGGCATACGTTGCACTCAGCAGAACAACATCACTCAGTGGACTGCACATTACTGACTTCGATGAAAAGAAAGTGTTCTGTAATCCAGAAATAAGTGCTTCCTTGGAGAACATGCCAAGAGCGGATTTTCACAGTATCCAGCCCATCCTAAATATTGTAGAGAACTCCAACCTGAATTCAGCTCTTAAAATCATTCATCATAACACAGAGGGACTGGAGTGTCATATGGAGGATTTAAAATGCCACCATGAGCTTCTCTTGGCTGATGTTTTGTGCCTCACTGAAACACACCTGTCAGGCTCAGCTGTTCCTGCTCATCTACATCTGGATGGATACACCATGTACAAACGCAACAGGCATGCATCCTACACAAACTATGCACATTTGGCAAACAAGAATGGTGGTGGAGTGGCCATTTATGTTAAAAACAGCTTTCAAGTCTGTCCTCTGATGTACATGCAGAATGTTACTGACTTGGAATATTTGGTTTTGAAGATAGAAGCCCCCAAACAAGCACTTCTCGCTGTAATCTACAGACCACCAAGTTATAATTTGGCAGAGTTTTTGGCACACCTGAACGCCCTCTTGACATCTCTGGAGATAATCGATTTGAGGCCTCTAATCGTCTGTGGCGACTTCAATGAAGATCAGCTTTCTCGTTGCAACAAACCTATTCTGAATTTGTTTGAAGATAAAGGATACACACAGTTAATCAGCACCGGGACAACAGAAAAAAACACTCTTCTAGATCCTGTATTCATAAGCGGCGCACACTCAAACGTCAGAGCAGGAGTTCTACAGACGTATTACAGCTATCATGATCCTGTGTACTGTGTTTTAGAATAGATACATCAAATATATCATCACTAATCTGCATCACACATTCAACCCTGCTGTAAGATAACATCTTTATTTCAAGAAAAAAATGCTAATACAAATAAATTTATACTACAAAACTGTTCACATTGTCTACTTCTTGTGTGCATGTGTGTGTGAATGTGTTACATATAGACTGTGTGTGTGTTTGTTTGTTTGTTTGTTAGATAAGGAATGGATGGAGAGTGAATGTCCTTTCCAAGGATCGCCACCTTGACGTGGTGGGAAGGCTTGTGTGTTCCAGTGATCCCAAGAGTGAGTAATTCTGGAGCTTTTTACTCCAGTTTGTCTTGCTTACGGGTGAGGTTCCAGACTAAGTGCGATCCAAATTGGCATTAACTAAATAAAATAATTTTTGAAGCATAATTACTTGATTTTGTCTTTCTTGATCCACACACACATTCCGACACACTCACACACTTACACACACACACACACACAAGCACGCACGCACAGACACGCTCACTCTCTCTCACACACACACACACACACACTCAGTTTATGAGTTTAGAATTTATAAGTGTACAAGTTTTAATGAGTTTAGAGTTTATAAGTTTAAATGAGTTTAAGAGTTCAGAGTTTATTAATTTATGAGTTTAAGAGTTCATAAGTCTATGAATTCATGAGTTTATAAGTGTATGAGTTTAGAGTTCATTAGTTTAAATGAGTCTCAATGGCTCATATAGTATATAGAACGGCAGTTTGGTTTAGTCTTCAAGGTGTTTAGATTTAAATTTTCGACATACACACACACAAGCACGCACGCACAGACACGCTCACTCTCTCTCTCTCACACACACACACACTATCTCTCTCTCACACACACACACTCTCACACACAGACACACTCACGCACATACTCACATGCACACACTCTCACACACACACACACACACACACACACACTAACTCACTCTCACACATACACAGACACGCTCACACACAGACACACACACACACTCTCTCTCTCTCTCTCACACACATAGACACACACAGACACACACAGACACACACTCACACACACTCTCTCTCTCACGCACATACACTCACACACAGACACACACACTCTCACTAACTCACACACCCACACCCTTACTAACTCACACACACACACACAGACATGCTCACTGTCTCACACACACACACACTAACTCGCCCTCACACATACACAGACACGCTCACACACATAGACACAAACCCTCGCTAACTCTCTCACACACACACACACACACATTCACTCACGGACATACAATCACACATGCACACACACACACTCACGGACAAACACTCACACATGCACACACACACACACACGCACGCACGCTAACTATCTCACACACACACTCTCTCTCTCTCTCTCTCACACACACACACACACACACACACACATAGACACACGCACTCTCTCACACACACACACATACACATAGACACACACACTCTCACACACACACACACACACTAACTCACACACACTCTCTCTCACACACACACACACACTCACTCACGCACATATACTCACTCACACACAGACACACACACACACCCTCACTAACTCACACACACCCTCACTAACACACTCACACACACACCCTCACTGTCTCACACACAGAGTTTGAGTTTTTGAGTTTTGAGTTTATAAGTTTAAATGAGTTTAAAGTTTAAGTTTAAATGAGTTTAGTGTGTGTGTGTGTGTGTTCACACACACACACACACTCAGAGTTTATAAGTGTATAAATTTGATGAGTTTATAAGTGTAAGAGTTTTTGAGTTTAGAGTTTATAAGTTTTAAATGAGTTTAGAGTTTATAAGTTTAAATGAGTTTAAGAGTTCAGAGTTTATTAATTTATGAGTTTAAGAGTTCATAAGTCTATGAATTCATGAGTTTATAAGTTAATTAGTTTATAAGTGTATGAGTTTAGAGTTCATTAGTTTAAATGAGTCTCATTGGCTAATATAGTATATAGAACGGCAGTTTGGTTTAGTCTTCAAGGTATTTTGATTTGAATTTTCGTCGGTTGGTGAGTTTGAATCTGGATTTGAATTTTTTAGAACTCCCCAATGTAAGTCAATGGGAGTTTTTCCGAGTTTTGATCGTCATTTTTAGGAAAACCGTAAGTCCGATCAGTCTGAAAATAGATAGCACACTTAGTCAGAACAGTTTGAGTGTCTGAGCCGAGTTTGGAGTATGTAGAGTTAAAGCTCTAGGAGGAGTTAGATATAGAAATTTTAGTCTCAGAATAATAATAATAACTAGATGCGAAAGTTCGTCGAGACAAACTTTAAGTTGGCTTGAGAAAGTTTGGACCGGAAAGTTTTTTGCTAGGCGGTTGTTATGATGTTATGGGTGGTCGCTATGGTGTTGCTAGGCGGTTGCTAGGGTGTTTTGGGTGGTTGCTAGGGTGTTTTGGGTGGTTGCTAGGGTCTTTTGTGTGGTTGCTAGGCGGTTGCTAGGTGGTTGCTAGGGTGTTCTGGGTGGTTGCTAGGGTCTTTTGGGTGGTTGCTAGGCGGTTGCTAGGGTCTTTTGGGTGGTTGCTAGGCGGTTGCTAGGATATTTTGGGTGGTTGCTAGAGTCTTTTGGGTGGTTGCTAGGCGGTTGCTAGGGTGTTATGGCTGGTTGCTATGGTGTTGCTAGGCGGTTGCTAAGGTATTTTAGGTGGTTGCTAGGGTGTTCTGGGTGGTTGCTAGGCAGTTGCAAGGGTGTTATGGGTGGTTGCTATGGTGTTGCTAGGCGTTGCTAAGGTATTCTGGGTGGTTGCTAGGCTGTTTTGGGTGGTTGCTAGGGTCTTTTGGGTGGTTGCTAGGCGGTTGCTAGGGTGTTTTGGGTGGTTGCTAGGATATTTTGGGTGGTTGCTAGGCGGTTGCTAGGGTCTTTTGGATGTTGCTAGGGTCTTTTGGGTGGTTGCTAGGCGGTTGCTAGGGTATTTTGGGTGGTTGCTAGGGTCTTTTGGGTGGTTGCTAGGGTGTTCTGGGTGGTTGCTAGGCGGTTGCTAGGGTCTTTTGGGTGGTTGCTAGGCGGTTGCTAGGGTGTTCTGGGTTGTTGCTAGGCTGTTTTGGGTGGTTGCTAGGATATTCTGGGTGGTTGCTAGGCGGTTGCTAGGATATTTCTGGTGGTTGCTAGGGTCTTTTGGGTGGTTGCTAGGCGGTTGCTAGGATATTTTGGGTGGTTGCTAGGGTCTTTTGGGTGGTTGCTAGGCGGTTGCTAGGGTGTTTTGGGTGGTTGCTAGGGTCTTTTGGGTGGTTGCTAGGCGGTTGCTAGGGTGTTTTGGGTGGTTGCTAGGGTAATTTGGGTGGTTGCTACGGTGTTCTGGGTGGTTGCTAGGGTCTTTTGGGTGGTTGCTAGGCGGTTGCTAGGGTGTTCTGGGGGGTTGCTATGGTATTCAGGGCGGTTGATATGGTGTTACTAGGTGGTTGGTAGTTGTCACAGATGGTTACTATGGAGTTTTTATAGAGTTCTTAGCATGATCTTGGCATGATTTAACACTTAACTAATCGCTATTAGCATGTAGCTATTCACTGCTAGCATATGTAGCATGTTGGAAGTGCTGTTTGCTAGCACGAGTCAAAAGAGCCAAACCTCATCTCTATACGATGTTCTGATACAGAGATATAGGTCTTACAAAACGGTTGCTAGGGTACTCGAGTTTGGTTGCTATGGAGTTGCTTGGGAGCTGGAAGATTTAAACTTAAGAAGTTTATAGTGGTTTTAAGTTTACAGTAGTTTACAGTAGTTTGAAGTTTGAGAGATAGATAAATAAGTTAGACACACACACACACACACACAAACAAACACACAAACACACAGACACACACACACACACACACACCCACTAACTCGCTCACACACTCACTCATAAACTCAGTGTGTGTGTCTGAGTTTAGAGTTTATAAGTGTATAAATTGATGAGTTAATAAGTGTATGAGTTCTTGAGTTTTGAGTTTATAAGTTTAAATCAGTTTAGAGTTTATAAGTTTAAATGAGATTAAGAGTTCAGAGTTTATTAATTTATGAGTTTAAGAGTTCATAAGTTTATGAATTCATGAGTTTATAAGTTAATTAGTTTATAAGTGTTTATAGTTTATAGTTTATTAGTTTAAATGAGTCTCAATGGCTCATATAGTATATAGAACGGCAGTTTGGTTTAGTCTTCAAGGTGTTTAGATTTAAATTTTTGTCGGTTTGAATTTTTTAGAACTCCCCAATGTAAGTCAATGGGAGTTTTTGAATGAGTTTTTTCGAGTTTTGATCATCATTTTTAGGAAAACCGTAAGTCCGATCAGTCTGAAAAGATAGAGCACACCGAGTCAGATCAGTCTGAGTGTCTGTGCCGAGTTTGGAGTATGTAGAGTTAAAGCTCTAGGAGGAGATACATATAGTTTTTTTTCCGGTCAGAAGAAGAATAATAACTAGATGCGAAAGTTCGTCGAGACAAACTTTAAGTTGGCTTGAGAAAGTTTGGACCAGAAAGTTTTTTGCAAGGCGGTTGCTAGGGTATTCTGAGTGGTTGCTAGGCGGTTGCTAGGATATTTCTGGTGGTTGCTAGGGTCTTTTGGGTGGTTGCTAGGCGGTTGCTAGGGTATTTTGGGTGGTTGCTAGGGTGTTTTGGGTGGTTGCTAGGTGGTTGCTAGGGTGTTCTGGGTGGTTACTAGGGTGTTCTGGGTGGTTGCTAGGCGGTTGCTAGGATATTTTGGGTGGTTGCTAGGGTCTTTTGGGTGGTTGCTAGGCGGTTGCTAGGGTGTTCTGGGTGGTTGCTATGGTGTTGCTAGGCGGTTGTTAAGGTATTCTGGGTGGTTGCTAGGCGGTTGCTAGGTGGTTGCTAGGGTATTCTGGGTGGTTGCTATGGTGTTGCTAGGCGTTTGCTAGGATGTTCTGGGTGGTTGCTAGGCGGTTGCTAGGGTGTTCTGGGTGGTTGCTATGGTGTTGCTAGGCGGTTGCTAGGGTGTTCTGGGTGGTTGCTAGGCGGTTGCTAGGGTGTTGTTAGGCGGTTGCTAGGGTGTTCTGGGTGGTTGCTATGGTGTTGCTAAGGTATTCTGGGTGGTAGCTAGGCGGTTGCTAGGCAGTTGCTAGGGTATTCTGGGTGGTTGCTAGGCGGTTGCTAGGGTGTTCTGGGTGGTTACTATGGTGTTGCTAGGCGGTTGCTAGGGTATTCTGGGTGGTTGCTAGGCAGTTGCTAGGGTGTTCTGGGTGGTTGCTATGGTGTTGCTAGGCGGTTGCTAGGGTGTTCTGGGTGGTTGCTATGGTGTTGCTAGGCGGTTGCTAGGGTATTCTGGGTGGTTGCTAGGCAGTTGCTAGGGTGTTCTGGTGTTGCTAGGCGGTTGCTAGGGTGTTCTGGGTGGTTGCTATGGTGTTGCTAGGTGGTTGGTAGTTGTCACAGATGGTTACTATGGAGTTTTGATATAGTTGTTTGCATGATCTTGGTATGATTTAGCACTTAACTAATCGCTATTAGCATGTAGCTATTCACTGCTAGCATGTATAGCATGTTAGAAGTGCTGTTTGCTAGCATGAGTCAAAAGAGCCAAACCTAATCTCTATACGATGTTCTGATACAGAGATATAGGTCTTGCAAAACGGTTGCTAGGGTACTCAAGTTTGGTTGCTATGGAGTTGCTTGGGAGCTGGGAGCTTTAAACGTAAAGAAGTTTAAAGTGGTTTGAAGTTTACAGTAGTTTACAGTAGTTTGAAGTTTGACAGATAGATAAATAAGTTAGATAGACACACACACACACACACACACACACAAACACACACACACACACACACACACACACTAACTCGCTCACACACTCACTCATAAACTCAGTGTGTGTGTCTGAGTTTAGAGTTTATAAGTGTATAAATTGATGAGTTTATAAGTGTATGAGTTCTTGAGTTTTGAGTTTATAAGTTTAAATCAGTTTAGAGTTTATAAGTTTAAATGAGATTAAGAGTTCAGAGTTTATTAATTTATGAGTTTAAGAGTTCATAAGTTTATGAATTCATGAGTTTATAAGTTAATTAGTTTATAAGTGTTTATAGTTTAGAGTTTATTAGTTTAAATGAGTCTCAATGGCTCATATAGTATATAGAACGGCAGTTTGGTTTAGTCTTCAAGGTGTTTAGATTTAAATTTTTGTCAGTTTGAATTTTTTAGAACTCCCCAATGTAAGTCAATGGGAGTTTTTGAATGAGTTTTTTCGAGTTTTGATCATCATTTTTAGGAAAACCGTAAGTCCGATCAGTCTGAAAAGATAGAGCACACCGAGTCAGATCAGTCTGAGTGTCTGTGCCGAGTTTGGAGTATGTAGAGTTAAAGCTCTAGGAGGAGATACATATAGTTTTTTTTCCGGTCAGAAGAAGAATAATAACTAGATGCGAAAGTTCGTCGAGACAAACTTTAAGTTGGCTTGAGAAAGTTTGGACCGGAAAGTTTTTTGCTAGGCGGTTGTTATGATGTTATGGGTGGTCGCTATGGTGTTGCTAGGCGGTTGCTAAGGTATTCTGGGTGGTTGCTAGGCGGTTGCTAGGGTGTTTTGGGTGGTTGCTAGGGTGTTTTGGGTGGTTGCTAGGGTCTTTTGTGTGGTTGCTAGGCAGTTGCTAGGTGGTTGCTAGGGTGTTCTGGGTGGTTGCTAGGATATTTTAGGTGGTTGCTAGGGTCTTTTGGGTGGTTGCTAGGCGGTTGCTAGGGTCTTTTGGGTGGTTGCTAGGCGGTTGCTAGGGTGTTTTGGCTGGTTGCTAGGATATTTTGGGTGGTTGCTAGAGTCTTTTGGGTGGTTGCTAGGCGGTTGCTAGGGTGTTATGGGTGGTTGCTATGGTGTTGCTAGGCGGTTGCTAAGGTATTTTGGGTGGTTGCTAGGGTGTTCTGGGTGGTTGCTAGGCAGTTGCAAGGGTGTTATGGGTGGTTGCTATGGTGTTGCTAGGCGTTGCTAAGGTATTCTGGGTGGTTGCTAGGCTGTTTTGGGTGGTTGCTAGGGTCTTTTGGGTGGTTGCTAGGCGGTTGCTAGGGTGTTTTGGGTGGTTGCTAGGATATTTTGGGTGGTTGCTAGGCGGTTGCTAGGGTCTTTTGGATGTTGCTAGGGTCTTTTGGGTGGTTGCTAGGCGGTTGCTAGGGTATTTTGGGTGGTTGCTAGGGTCTTTTGGGTGGTTGCTAGGGTGTTCTGGGTGGTTGCTAGGCGGTTGCTAGGGTCTTTTGGGTGGTTGCTAGGCGGTTGCTAGGGTGTTCTGGGTTGTTGCTAGGCTGTTTTGGGTGGTTGCTAGGATATTCTGGGTGGTTGCTAGGCGGTTGCTAGGATATTTCTGGTGGTTGCTAGGGTCTTTTGGGTGGTTGCTAGGCGGTTGCTAGGATATTTCTGGTGGTTGCTAGGGTCTTTTGGGTGGTTGCTAGGCGGTTGCTAGGATATTTTGGGTGGTTGCTAGGGTCTTTTGGGTGGTTGCTAGGCGGTTGCTAGGGTGTTTTGGGTGGTTGCTAGGGTCTTTTGGGTGGTTGCTAGGCGGTTGCTAGGGTGTTTTGGGTGGTTGCTAGGGTAATTTGGGTGGTTGCTACGGTGTTCTGGGTGGTTGCTAGGGTCTTTTGGGTGGTTGCTAGGCGGTTGCTAGGGTGTTCTGGGGGGTTGCTATGGTATTCAGGGCGGTTGATATGGTGTTACTAGGTGGTTGGTAGTTGTCACAGATGGTTACTATGGAGTTTTTATAGAGTTCTTAGCATGATCTTGGCATGATTTAACACTTAACTAATCGCTATTAGCATGTAGCTATTCACTGCTAGCATATGTAGCATGTTGGAAGTGCTGTTTGCTAGCACGAGTCAAAAGAGCCAAACCTCATCTCTATACGATGTTCTGATACAGAGATATAGGTCTTACAAAACGGTTGCTAGGGTACTCGAGTTTGGTTGCTATGGAGTTGCTTGGGAGCTGGAAGATTTAAACTTAAGAAGTTTATAGTGGTTTTAAGTTTACAGTAGTTTACAGTAGTTTGAAGTTTGAGAGATAGATAAATAAGTTAGACACACACACACAAACACACAAACACACAGACACACACACACACACACACACCCACTAACTCGCTCACACACTCACTCATAAACTCAGTGTGTGTGTCTGAGTTTAGAGTTTATAAGTGTATAAATTGATGAGTTAATAAGTGTATGAGTTCTTGAGTTTTGAGTTTATAAGTTTAAATCAGTTTAGAGTTTATAAGTTTAAATGAGATTAAGAGTTCAGAGTTTATTAATTTATGAGTTTAAGAGTTCATAAGTTTATGAATTCATGAGTTTATAAGTTAATTAGTTTATAAGTGTTTATAGTTTATAGTTTATTAGTTTAAATGAGTCTCAATGGCTCATATAGTATATAGAACGGCAGTTTGGTTTAGTCTTCAAGGTGTTTAGATTTAAATTTTTGTCGGTTTGAATTTTTTAGAACTCCCCAATGTAAGTCAATGGGAGTTTTTGAATGAGTTTTTTCGAGTTTTGATCATCATTTTTAGGAAAACCGTAAGTCCGATCAGTCTGAAAAGATAGAGCACACCGAGTCAGATCAGTCTGAGTGTCTGTGCCGAGTTTGGAGTATGTAGAGTTAAAGCTCTAGGAGGAGATACATATAGTTTTTTTTCCGGTCAGAAGAATAATAATAACTAGAATGTACATTTCCTGAAGAAAATGTGAAGTGGTGCTTACAGTGGCAAAATTCACCACTGGGCAGATGCTAACACAATTAACATGTTGTGATACCATGATATACCACATTTTAGCATTATTTACCACGATTTACCATGTTTCTAAGATGATTTATTACGATTTACCACATTCCAGCATGATTTACTATGATTAACATGTTGTTAGAATGATGCTAGCAGGATTAGCATGTTGTTATCATGATTAGCATGTTGGTTGGATGATGGTAACATGATTAGCATGTTGCTAGCATGCTTTTAACAAGATGCTAGCATGATTAGCATTTTGCTAGCATGTTTTTAGCTAGATACTAACATGATTAGCATGTTGTTAACATTATGCTAGCTTGATTAGCATGTTGCTAGCATGATTAGCATGTTGCTAGCATGATGCTAGCTTGATTAGCATGTTGCTAGCATTATGCTAGCATGATTAGCATGTTGCTAGCATGATGCTAGCTTGATTAGCATGATGCTAGCATTATGCTAGCTTGATTAGCATGTTGTTAGCATGATGCTAGCTTTATTAGCATGTTGATAGCATAATGCTAGCATGATTAGCATGTTGCTAGCATGATGCTAGCTTGATTAGCATGTTGCTAGCATGATGCTAGCTTTATTAGCATGTTGGTAGCCTAATGCTAGCATGATTAGCATGTTGCTAGCATGATGCTAGCTTGATTAGCATGAGGCTAGCATTATGCTAGCTTGATTAGCATGTTGTTAGCATGATGCTAGCTTTATTGGCATGTTGGTAGCCTAATGCTAGCATGATTAGCATGTTGCTAGCATGATGCTAGCTTGATTCGCATTATGCTAGCTTGATTAGCATGTTGCTAGCATGATTAGCATGTTGCTAGCATGGTGCTAGCTTGATTAGCATGCTGCTAGCATAATGCTAGCATGATTAACATGTTGCTAGCATGATGCTAGCTTGATTAGCATGATGCTAACATTAAGCTAGCTTGATTAGCATGTTGTTAGCATGATGCTAGCTTTATTAGCATGTTGGTAGCATAATGCTAGCATGATTAGCATGTTGCTAGCATGATGCTAGCTTGATTAGCATGTTGCCAGCATGTTTTTAGCAAGATGCTGTTGCCAGGTGGTTGCTAGGGTGTTCTGGGTGGTTGCTATGGTGTTGCTAGGCAGTTGCTAAGGTGTTCTGGGTGGTTGCTAGGCAGTTGCTAGGGTATTCTTGGTGGTTGCTAGGCAGTTGCTAGGGTATTCTTGGTGGTTGCTAGGGCGTTGCTAGGTGGTTGCTAGGGTGTTCTGGGTGGTTGCTATGGTGTTGCTAGGCAGTTGCTATGGTATTCTGGGTGGATACTAGGGCATTGCTAGGCAGTTGCTAGGGTGTTCTGGGTGGTTGCTAGGCAGTTGCTAGGTGTTCTAGGTGGTTGCTAGGCAGTTGCTAGGGTGTTCTGGGTGCTTGCTAGAGTTTTTTGTGGTTACTAGAGCATTTCTAGACGTTGCTATGGTGTTCAGGGTGGTTGCTAAGGTGTTTTTGTTAGTTGCTATGGTGTTACTAGGTGGTTGGTAGTTGTCAAAGATGGTTACTATGGAGTTTTTATAGAGTTCTTAAAATCTTTAATAACGAGTGCCTTCAGTACGGCACGAGGCCTGCGGCCTCGTGCCTATGGCCGAATAGGCACAAGCATGGAGCGATATCGCAAGGCCACGAGAGTAAAATTGCTTTAAAAAATAAAAAAAATGTAAAAAAATGTTTTTTTTTGGTTTAGGGTGGTTGCTAGGGAGCTCTTAGTGGTTGCTAGGGTGCTGAAACTGGTTGCTATGGTGTGGCTATGAAGATTTTAGGCCATTACTTATTGGCTGCTTGATAATATAAATCCTCTGAGGGAGAGAGAGAGGGAGAGACGCAGGGGTGTCAGGCCCCTTGGAGTCTGTGTGTGTGAAAACGTCGGTTGGGATTCAAATATTTTTAGAACTCCCAATGTAAAGTCAATGGGACTTTTTTGGCCGCTTTTTCGTCCGCTGTGCGAACATCGTACACCCGATCGCTTAGAAAAGTCATAGCACACCTCTCCTCAACGAGCCGCTCGATTTGACGCCTCACTCAGGGGTCTGTGACAAACGGTGCGGGGCGCATTACGCGCCAAACTTTTGTCCAGAATAATAAAAAGAAGTAAAAGAATAATAATAAGTATGAGCAATAACAATAGTGATGCTTTCAAAAAAGCACCACTAATAATAAGTATGAGCAATAACAATAGTGATGCTTTTAAAAAAGCACCACTAATAACTAGAATGTACATTTCCTGAAGAAAATGTGAAGTGGTGCTTGCAGTGGCAGTACTCGCCACTCGGTTGCTAGAGTGTGGTACATGATTGCATACAAGCCAACAAACATGTCTGTACGATGTTCTGGTGCTGAGATATGGCTTATTCATGTTGTTCAGGTGGTTGCTAGGGTGTTCTTTGTGGTTGCTAGGGCTTTGCTAGGTGGTTGCTAGGGTGTTCTGGGTGGTTGCTATGGTGTAGCTAGGCGGTTGCTAGGGTATTCTGGGTGGTTGCAAGGGCGTTGCTAGGCAGTTGCTAGGGTGTTCTGGGTAGTTGCTATGGAGTTGCTATGCGGTTGCTAGGGTATTCTGGGTGGTTGCTATGGTGTTGCTAGGTGGTTGCTAGGGTATTCTGGGTGGTTGCTAGGGCGTTGCTAGGCGGTTGCTAGGGTATTCTGGGTGGTTGCTATGGTGTTGCTAGGCGGTTGCTAGGGTATTCTGGGTGGTTGCTAGGGCATTGCTAGGCGGTTGCTAGGGTATTCTGGGTGGTTGCTATGGTGTTGCTAGGCGGTTGCTAGGGTATTCTGGGTGGTTGCTAGGGCATTGCTAGGCGGTTGCTAGGGTGTTCTGGGTGGTTGCTATGGTGTTGCTAGGTGGTTGCTAGGGTATTCTGGGTGGTTGCTAGGGCGTTGCTAGGCAGTTGTTAGGGTATTCTGGGTGGTTGCTATGGTGTTGCTAGGCGGTTGCTAGGGTATTCTGGGGTGTTGCTAGGGCTTTGCTAGGCGGTTGCTAGGGTGTTCTGGGTGGTTGCTAGGCGGTTGCTAGGGTGTTCTGGGTGGTTGCTATGGTGTTGCTAGGGTGTTCTGGGTGGTTGTTAGGCAGTTGCTAGGGTATTTTGGGTGGTTGCTAGGGCGTTGCTAGGCAGTTGCTAGGGTGTTCTGGGTGGTTGTTATGGTGTTGCTAGGCGGTTGCTAGGGTGTTCTGGGTGGTTGCTAGGCGGTTGCTAGGGTGTTCTGGGTGGTTGCTATGGTGTTGCCAGGCGGTTGCTAGGGTGTTCTGGGTGGTTGTTAGGCAGTTGCTAGGGTATTTTGGGTGGTTGCTAGGGCGTTGCTAGGCAGTTGCTAGGGTATTCTTAGTGGTTGCTATGGTGTTGCTAGGTGGTTGCTAGGGTATTCTGGGTGGTTGCTAGGGCGTTGCTAGGCAGTTGTTAGGGTATTCTGGGTGGTTGCTATGGTGTTGCTAGGCGGTTGCTAGGGTATTCTGGGGTGTTGCTAGGGCTTTGCTAGGCGGTTGCTAGGGTATTCTGGGTGGTTGCTAGGCGGTTGCTAGGGTGTTCTGGGTGGTTGCTATGGTGTTGCTAGGCGTTTGCTAGGGTGTTCTGGGTGGTTGTTAGGCAGTTGCTAGGGTATTTTGGGTGGTTGCTAGGGCGTTGCTAGGCAGTTGCTAGGGTGTTCTGGGTGGTTGTTATGGTGTTGCTAGGCGGTTGCTAGGGTATTCTGGGTGGTTGCTAGGGCGTTGCTAGGCAGTTGCTAGGGTGTTCTGGGTGGTTGCTATGGTGTTGCTAGGTGGTTGGTAGGGTATTTTTGGTGGTTGCTAGGGAGTTGCTAGGCAGTTGCTAGGGTGTTCAGGGCGGTTGCTAAGGTATTATGGGTGGTTACTATGGTGTTACTAAGTGGTTGGTAGTTGTCACAGATGATTACTATTGGAGTTCTTAGCATTTTCTTGGCATGATTTAGCACTTACTAATTGCTATTAGCATGTAGCTATTCACAGCTAGCATGTGTAGCATGTTGGAATTCCTCTTTGCTAGCATGAGTCAAAAGATACAACCCCCATCTCTATACGATGTTCTGATGCAGAGAAATAGGTCTTGCAAAATGGTTGCTAAGGTACTTTGTTTGGTTGCTAGGGAGTGGCTTGGCAGCTGCCAATCATGAAACTCTAAAGGCTGCTTGTCAGTATGAATGATATAAACCAACTCCCATTCCTCTGTGACATTCAGAATGAAAGATATCCCTCTATGGATTTTGGTTGCTAAGGTGCTTGACAATGGTTACTAGGGCGGGGCTAGCAAGTGTTGTGGTGTCTCATGAATGGCTGTTTGCTGCCCTGAGTCAAACTTGTCTTAACCCCATCTCTTTATGATGTTCTTATGCAGAGAAATAGGTCTTGCAAAATGGTTGCTAGGGTACTCTGTTTGGTTGCTATGGAGTTGCTTGGCAGCTGCCAATGATGAAACTGCAAAGGCTTCTTGTCACTATGAATGATCTAAACCAACTCCCATGCCTCTGTGACATTCAGAATGGAAGATATCCCTCTAGGATTTTGGTTGCTAAGGTGCTCGACAATGGTTGCTAGGGAGAGGCTAGGAAGTGTTGAGGTGATTCATGATTGGCTGTTTGCTGCCCCGAGTCAACTGAGACCACCCCCATGTTTCTATGACAATTCAGTCCAGAGATATCCCTTTGATCTCTTTCAATTGAAGTCTATGGGACTTGTTGCTAAGGTGCTCTAAATGGTTGCTAGGGCGTGGCTTGATAGCTTCACAATGATCCTTAGAGACTGATTGGTCGTCTGAGTAAAATGAGCCCGCCCCCTTGTCTGTCTGACACTGTGATCCAGAGCTACGTTCAATACAATATCCCTATGCAATGTGTAGGACGGCCCATTTCATGGGACGCTCCTGCCCCCCAGGGGTGCAACTTTTACCCCATTGTGAGGTATGTTCTTACAGAGCCTGTCAGCCTCTTCAAATGTGGCAAATCACACGTTTCTCCGAAATCCTCGCTCAGAGCTACGAGTGCTCAAAGTTCGTCGCAATGTTAAGTCAATGGGACTTTTTGGGCCGCTTTTTCGCCCCTGGGGCGAGCACCGCCCCCCCGATCGCTTATAAAAGTCATAGCACACCTCTCCTCAATGAGCCGGTCGATTTGACACCTCACTCAGGGGTCTGTGACAAATGGTGCGGGGCGCATTACGCGCCAAACTTTTGTCCGGAATAATAATAAAAAGAATAAGAATAATAAGTATGAGCAACTAGAATGTACATTTCCTGAAGAAAATGTGAAGTGGTGCTTGCAGTGGCAAAACTCGCCACTCGGTTGCTAGGGTGTTGTACATGATTGCATATGAGCCAACAACCATGTCTGTACGATGTTGTGGAGCTGAAATATGGCTTCTATATGTTGCAATATGGTTGCTAGGTGGCTCTAAATGGTTGCTAGGGTGTGAATACACAGTTACCATGGTGATATTTACAGACTGTTTTCCAACTGAAACTAATGAGCCAACCCCCATCTCTATACGATGTTCTGATGCAGAGATATACGTTTTGCTAAACGGTTGCTAGGGTACTCTATTTGGTTGCTAGTGAGTGGCTTGTCAGCTGCCAATGATGAAACTCCAAAGGCTTCTTGTCACTATGAATGATATAAACCAACTCCCATGCCTCTGCGACATTCAGAATGGAAGATATGCCTCTTTGGATTTTGGTTGCTAGGGTACTCTGTTTGGTTGCTATGGAGTTACTTGGCAGCTGCCAATGATGCAATTCCAAAGGCTTCTTGTCACTATGAATGATATAAACCAACTTCCATGCCTCTGTGACATTCAGAATGGAAGATATCCCTCTTTGGATGTTAGTTGCTAGGGTACTCTGTTTGGTTGCTAGGGAGTGGCTTGGCAGCTGCCAATCATGAAACTCCAAAGGCTGCTTGTCAGTATGAATGATATAAACCAACTCCCATGTCTCTGTGACATTCAGAATGGAAGATATGCCTCTTTGGATTTTGGTTGCTAGGGTACTCTGTTTGGTTGCTAGGGAGTGGCTTGTCAGCTGCCAATGATGAAATTCCAAAGGCTTCTTGTCAGTATGAATGATATAATCCAACTCCCATGCCTCTGTGACATTCAGAATGGAAGATATGCCTCTTTGGATTTTGGTTGCTATGGTACTCTGTTTGGTTGCTATGGAGTTACTTGGCAGCTGCCAATGATGCAATTCCAAAGGCTTCTTGTCACTATGAATGATATAAACCAACTCCCATGCCTCTGTGACATTCAGAATGGAAGATATCCCTCTTTGGATTTTGGTTGCTAGGGTACTCTGTTTGGTTGCTAGGGAGTGTCTTGGCAGCTGCCAATCATGAAACTCAAAGGCTACTTGTCAGTATGAATGATATAAACCAACTCCCATGCCTCTGCGACATTCAGAATGGAAGATATCCGTCTTTGGATTTTGGTTGCTAGGGTACTCTGTTTGGTTGCTAGGGAGTGGCTTGGCAGCTGCCAATCATGAAACTCCAAAGGCTTCTTGTCACTACGAATGATATAAACCAACTCCCATGCCTCTGCATTATTCAGAATGGGAGATATCCTTCTTTGGATTTTGGTTGCTAGGGTACTCTGTTTGGTTGCTATGGAGTGGCTTGGCAGCTGCCATTTATGAAACTGCAAAGGCTTCTTGTCACTATGAATGATATAAACCAACTCCCATTTATCTGTGACATTCAGAATGGAAGATATCCCTCTTTGAATTTTGGTTGCTAGGGTACTCTGTTTGGTTGCTAGGGAGTGGCTTGTCAGCTGCCAATCATGAAACTCCAAAGGCTTCTTGTCACTATGAATGATATAAACCAACTCCCATGCCTCTGTGACATTCAGAATGGAAGATATCCCTCTTTGTATTTTGGTTGCTAAGGTGCTCGACAATGGTTGCTAGGGCGGGGCTTGGAAGTGTTGAGGTGATTCATGATTGGCTGTTTGCTGCCCCGAGTCAAATGAGACCACCCCCACGTTTCTATGACAATTCAGTCTGGAGATATCTCTTTGAACTCTTTCAATGGAAGTCTATGGAACTTGTTGCTAAGGGGCTCTAAATGGTTGCTAGGGCGTGGCTTGATAGCTTCACAATGATCCTGAGAGACTGATTGGTCGTCTGAGTAAAATGAGGCCTCCCCCTTGTCTCTATGACACTGTGATCCAGAGCTACGTTCAATACAAAGTCCCTATGCAATTTACCATAGTAGGAAAAGCATGTGTGTTTCATGGGACGTTCCTTCCCCATAGTAAGTCAATGGGGCAACTTTGGGCATCTCCTGCCCCCCAGGGGTGCAACTTTTACCCCATTGTGAGGTATGTTCTTACAGAGCCTGTTAGCCTCTTCAAATGTGGCAAATCACACGTTTCTGCGAAATCCTCGCTCAGAGCTACGTGTGGTCAAAGTTCGTCTCAATGTTAAGTCAATGGGACTTTTTTGGCCGCTTTTTCGCCCCTGGGGCGAACACCGCACCCCCGATCGCTTATAAAAGTCATAGCACACCTCTCCTTAATGAGCCGGTCGATTTGACACCTCACTCAGGGGTCTGTGACAAACGGTGCGGGGCGAGTTACGCGCCAAACTTTTGTCCAGAATAATAAAAAGAATAATAATAAGTATGAGCAATAACAATAGTGATGCCTTGCTTTCAGCAAGCACCACTAACTAGATTAAAAAGTTCGTCGAGACAAACTTTAAGTTGGCTTGAGAAAGCTGGACCAGAAAGTTTGAAGAAGTTTGAAGTTTAAAGTAGTTTAAAGTTTAAATTAGTTTGAAGTTTAAATTAGTCTAAAGTTTAAATTAGTTTGAAGTTTAAAGAAGTGTAAAGTAGTTTTTGAAGTTTAAAGTAGTTTGAAGTTTAAAGTAGTTTGAAGTAGATCGATAGATGAGTTTGTTAGTTTAAATTTTACACACAGACACGCTCACTAACTCTCTCTCACACACACGCACACACACACA